>NW_020837998.1:6104207-6119950 GCF_003676395.1 Aethalodelphis obliquidens
ATATATATATATATATATATATATATATATATATATATATATATATATATATATATAATCTTTTTCTCTTTTTGTGAGTGCGTATGGTATAGCTTTGCTTTTACCATTTTTCCTAGGGTTCTGTCTGTCTGATTTTCCTTTTCTTATTACTTAAAATTTTTTTTTCTTAATGATTATTTTTTATTTTGATAACTTTACTTTATTTTATCTTCTTTCTTTCCTTCATGTTTTTCTCCCTTTTATTCTGAGCTGTGTGAAGAACAGGCTCATGGAGCTCCAGCCATGTGTCAGGGCAGTGCCACTGAAGTGGGAGAGCCAAGTTCAGGACACTGGTCCACAAGAGACCTCCCAGCTGCACGTAATATCAAAGGGGGAAATCTTCCAGAGATCTCCACCTCAACACAAAGACCCATCTCCACTAAATGACCAGCAAGCTACAGTGCTGGACACCCTATGCCTAACAACTAGCAAGAACAGGAACACAACCCCATCCATTAGCACAGAGGCTGCCTAAAATCATAATAAGCCACAGACCCCAGAACACACCACAAGACACAGTCCTGCCCACCAGAAAGGCCAGATCCAGCCTCATACACCAGAACACAGGCATTAGTCCCCTCCTCCAGGAAGTCTACACAACCCACTGAACCAAACTTAGCCACTGGGGACAGACACCAAAAACAAAGGGAACTAAGATCTTGCAGGCTGCAAAATGGAGCCCCAAACACAGTAAGTTAAGCAATATGAGAAGACAGAGAAACACAGAAGATGAAGGAGCAGGCAAAAACACACCAGACCTAACAAATGAAGAGGAAATAGGCAGTCTACCTGAAAAAGAATTCAGAATAATGATAGTAAAGATGATCCAAAATCTTGAAATACAATGGAGAAAATGCAAGAAACGTTTAACATGAACCTAGAAGAACTAAAGAGCAAAGAACAGTGATGAACAACACAATAAATGAAATTAAAAGTTCCATAGAAGGGATCAATAGCAGAATAACTAAGGCAGAAGAACGGACAAGTGACCTGGAAGACAAAATAGTGGAAATAACTAATGCAGAGCAGAATAAAGAAAAAAGAATGAAAAGATCTGACAACATTCTCACAGATCTCTGCGACAACTTTAAACACACCAACATTCGAATTATAGAAGTCCCAGAAGAAGAAGAGAAAAAGAAAGGGACTGAGAAAATATTTGAAGATATTATAGTTGAGAATTTCCCTAATATGGGAAAGGAAATAGTTAATGAAGTCCAGGAAGCAAAGAGAGTCCCATAATAGATAAATCCAAGGAGAAACATGTCAAGACACATATTAATGAAACTATCAAAAATTAAATACAAAGAACAAATATTAAAAGCAGCAAGGAAAAAAAAAAACACCAAATAATACACAAGGGAATCCCCATAAGGTTAACAGCTGATCTTTCAGCAGAAACTCTGCAAGCCAGAAGGGAGTGGTAGGACATTTAAAGTGATGAAGGAGAAAAAGCTACAACCAAGATGATTCTACACAGCAAAGATCTCATTCAGATTTGAAGGATAAATTAAATCCTTTATAGACAAGCAAAATCTCAGAGAATTCAGCACCACCACACCGACTTTACAACAAATGATAAAGGAACTTCTCTAGGCAGGAAATACAAGAGAAGGAAAAGACCTACAGTAAAAAACTCAAAACATTTAAGAAAATGGTAATAGGAACATACATATTGATAATTACCTTAAATATAAATGGATTAAATGCTCCAACCAAAAGACATAAATTGTCTGAATGGAAACAAAAAAAAAGACCTGTATATATGCTGTCTACAAAACACCTACTTGAGACCTAGGGACACATACAGACTGAAAGTGAGGGGATGGAAAAGGATATTCTATGCAAATGGAAATCAAAAGAAAGCTGAAGTAGCAATTCTCATATCAGACGAAATAGACTTTAAAACAAAGACTATTACAAGAGACAAAGAAGGACACTACATAAAGATCAAGGGATCAATCCAAGAAGAAGATACAACATTTGCAAATATTTATGCACCCAACATAGGAGCTCCTCAATATATAAGACAAATACTACAGCCATAAAAGGGGAAATCAACAGGAACTCAATCATAGTAGGGGACTTTAACACCCCACTTTCACCAATGGACAGATCATCCAAAAGGAAAATAAATAAGGAAGCACACGCTTTAAATGATACATTAAACAAGATGGACTTAATTGATATTTATAGGACATTCCATCCAAAACCAACAGAATACACATTTTTCTCAAGTGCCTATGGAACATTCTTCAGGATAAATCATATCGTAGGTCACAAATCAAGCCTTGGTAAATATAAGAAAATTGAAATTGTATCAAGTATCTTTTCCAACCATGCTATGAGACTAGATATCAATTACAGGAAAAAGCTGCAAGAAATACAAACACATGGAGGCTAAACAACACACGACTTAATAACCAAGAGATCACTGAAGAAATCAAAGAGAAAATCAGAAAATACCTAGAAACAAATGACAATGAAAATACAATGACCCAAAATCTATTGGATTCAGCAAAAGCAGTTTTAAGGGTGAAGTTTATAGTAATACAATCCTACCTTAAGAAACAAGAAACATCTCAAATAAACAACCTAACCTTACACCTAAAGCAATTAGAGGAAGTAGAACAAAAAGACCTCAAAGTTTAGCAGAAGGAAAGAAATCAAAAAGATCAGATCAGAAAAAAATGAAAGAAAAAATGAAGGAAACGATAGCAAAGATCAATAAAACTAAAAGCTGTTTTTTTGAGAAGATGCACAAAATTGATAAACCATTAGCCATTGTTATCAAGAAAAGATGGGAGAAGATTCAAATCAATAGAATTAGAAATGAAAAAGGAGAAGTAACAAGCGACGCTGAAGAAATACAAAGGATCATGAGAGATTACTACAAGCAACTATATGCCAATAAAATGTACAACCTGGAAGAAATGCACAAATTCTTAGAAATGCACAACATTCCGAGACTGAATCGGGAAGAAATAGAAAATATGAACAGACCAATCACAAGCACTGAAGTTGAAACTGTGATTATAAATCTTCCAACAAACAAAACCCAGGACCAGATGGCTTCACAGGAGAATTCTATCAAACATTTAAGGAAGAGCCAACACCTACCCTTCAAAAATTCTTTAAAAACATAGCAGAGGAAGGAACACTCCCAAACTCATTCTTAGAGGCCACCATCTCTCTGATACCAAAGCCAAAGATGTCACAAACAAATACAACTACAGGCCAGTATCACTGAGGAACATAGATGCAAAAATCCTCAACAAAATACTAGCAAACAGAATCCGAGACCACATTAAAAGGGTCATACACAATGATCAAGTGGAGTTTATTCCAGGAATGCAAGGATTCTTCAATATACGCCAATCAGTCAACGTGATACACCATATTAACAAATTGAGGGAGAAAAACAATATAATCATTTCAATAGATGCAGAGAAAGCTTTTGACAAAATCCAACACCCACTTATGATGAAAAAGCTTCAGAAAGCAGGCAGAGCGGGAACTTTCCTCAACATAATAAAGGCCATATATGACAAAACCACAGCCAACATCATCCACAATGGTGAAATCTGAAACCATTTCCACTACGATCAGGAACAAGACAAGGTTGCCCACTCTCACCAATATTATTCAACATAGTCTTGGAAGTTTTAGCCACAGCAATCAGAGAAGAAAAATAAAAAAAAGGAATCCAAGTCAGAAAAGAAGAAGTAAACCTGTCACTGTTTGCAGATGACATGATACTATCCATAGAGAATCCTCAAGGTGCTACCAGAAAACTACTAGAGCTAATCAATGAATTTGGTAAAGTAGCAGATAACAAAATTAATGAACAGAAGTCTCTTGCATTCTTACACACTGATGATGAAAAATCTGAAAGTGAAAATAAGAAAACACTCACATTTACAAATACAACAAAAGGAATAAAGTATTTAGGAATAAACCTACTTAAGGAGATGAAATACCTGTGTGCAGAAAATTACAAGACACTGATGAAAGAAATTAAAGATGATATAAATAGATGGAGAGATGCACCATGTTCTTAGATTGGAAGAATCAACATTGTGAAAATGACTCTACTACCCAAAGCAATCTAGAGATTCAATACAATCCTTATCAAACTACCACTGGAATTTTTCACAGAACTAGAACAAAAAATTTCACAATTTGTATGGAAACACAAAAGACCCCGAATAGCCAAAACAATCTTGAGAAAGAAAAATGGAGCTAGAGGAATCAGGCTTCCTGACTTCAGACTATATTACAAAGCTACAGTAATCATGACAGTATGGTACTGGCACAGAAACAGAAATATAGATCAATGGAACAGGATAGAAATCCCAGAGATAAACCCACACACATATGGTCAACTTATCTTTGATAAAGAAGGCAAGAATATACAGTGGAGAAAAGACAGCCTCTTCAATATGTGGTGCTGGGAAAACTGGACAGCTACATGTAAAAGAATGAAATTAGAACACTCCCTAACACCATACACAAAAATAAACTCAAAATGGATTAAAGACCTAAATGTAAGGCCAGACACCATCATACTCTCAGAGGAAAACATAGGCAGAACACACTATGACATAAGTCACAGTAAGATCCTTTTTGACCCAACCCCTTGAGAAATGGAAATTAAAAAATAAAATATGGGACCTAATGAAACTTAAAAGCTTTTGCAAAACAAAGGAACCCATAAACAAGACAAAAAGACAACCCTCAGAATGGGAGAAAATATTTGCAAATGAAGCAACTGACAAAGGATTAATCTCCAAAACATACAAGCAACTCATTCAGCTCAATATCAAAAAAACAAACAACCCAATCCAAAAATGGGCAGAAGACCTAAATAGACATTTCTACAAAGAAGATAAACAGATTTCCAACAAACACATGAAAGAATGCTCAACATCACTAATCATAAGAGAAATGCAAAAGAAACTACAATGTGATATAATCTGACACCTGTCAGAATGGCCATCATCAAAAAACCTACAAACAATAAATGCTGGAGAGGGTGGGGGGAAAAGGGAACCCTCCTGCACTTTTGGTGGGAATGTAAATTGATATAGCCACTATGGAGAACAGTATGGAGTTTCCTTAAAAATATAAACATATAACTACCATACAACCCAATAATCCCACTACTTGGCATGTACCCTGAGAAAACCATAAATCAATAAGAGACATGTACCAAAATGTTCATTGCAGCTCTTTTTACAATAGCCAGGATGTGAAAGCAACCTAAGTGTCCATCAACAGAAGAATGGATAAAGAAGATGTGGCACATATGTACAATGGAATATTACTCTGCCATAAAAAGGAATGAAACGGAGTTATTTTTAGTGAGGTGGTTGGACCTAAAGTCTGTCATACAGAATGAAGTAAGTCAGAAAGAGAAAAGCAAATACTGTATGGTAGCAAACATATAGGGAATCTAAAAAAAAAAAGAAAAAAGAAAAAAAATGATCAGAACAACCTAGGGGCAAGACGGGAATAAAGATGCAGACCTACTGTAGAATGGACTTGAGGACATGGGTAGGGGGAAGGGTAAGCTGTTACAAAGTGAGAGAGTGGCATGGACATATATATACACTACCAAATGTAAAATAGATAGCTAGTGGGAAGCAGCCGCATAGCACAGGGAGATCAGCTCAGTGCGTTGTGACCACCTAGACGGTGGGATAGGGAGGGTGGGAGGGAGCAAGATGCAAGAGGGAAGAGATATCGGGACATATGTATATGTATAACTGATTCACTTTGTTATTAAGCAGAAACTAACACACCATTGTAAAGCAATTATACTCCAATAAATATGTTAAGAAAAAGTTAAATATTATCAGTTAAAAAAAATAGTCCCTGTACTTATATACCTCCTCCTTACTATTCTAAGAACTTCAAATTATCTAATGGAATGTTGTTAATCTTCATAACATCTTACAATATTTGGGAGGATTAGATGTGTAATTCTATTTAGTAGATGAAGCCAGGAAAGGTGAAGTGACTTTTTCGAAGTTATATAGTTGTAAGTTTCACATTGGGAACCAGGTTTTCTGACTCTTAGTTGAATGCTCTTTCCAGCTGACCTATCATTATGCTTAAGTATTCTGTAGTATTTTATATTCTCAGAATTCAGGGAATTTCCAAACACGCAGCTGATGTGCAATTTCAATGTTAACCTTAAATGTTAAAGAATGGGACAAGAAAGTAATTGATTAAAGCAAAACAGGTAATTCTCTTCCAAGAAGAAGGTTAATAGGTGAAAGCATTCACTGAATGGATCTGACTTTGCTTTTATCTTATCTTAAGTTTGACTGATTCACTTCTTCCTATATCAGCCTTCTTCTGTACTTTATTTCACATCTAGGTAGATAATGTACTACCTACTCTCTGGCCATTCCTGTAGAAAAAAACCATAAGAATGGATGAAAATTTGCACTAGTACTTTGTATCCTAATATCTCATGCCTCTGATTTTCCCTATTCATGGTATAGATCCGGTACTACATTTCTCAAGGAATGTAAGAGGAGTTCGGAGAATCCGTAGGCTTGAAGAGAATTTCTAGAAGATGAGGTTGAGTTATAGTAAAATTAAGTTTGATTTATGGAGTTAATTCAAAAAAGATGAGGAGAAAGTCAGTATTGTCACACTTATAGAGGAATAAACTAAGTAGAATATTTTTTAAAAGGCACAAAACATGATCAAGAAAAGAGAGTATTTGTCTCAATAAAAAAATAGGAATGATTCATTTTTGACTTTTTACACTTTACTCGTATATGAGAGTGTTTTTTTAACAGATCATACAACCTACTTAAGATATTTAAAATATACCAAAATGAAAATATATCTTTATCTTTTCTTCATCTATAAAATGGAAGAGATAATACCAGACTTTCCTATTTTAACTCACAAGATGCCATGGGAAGCAACTAAGGTGCTAAGAATAAACATGCAAAGTTTTAATGCTTCAAATGAACCTCAGATTGCTATGCCTGCTAAAATGACTTCAAGAATATTTTCAGTGTATGTATGCATTTTCATAGGAGATATCTGAGTAATGACAATCATAATCTCCGATGCATGAGATATTTTTTTATGATTTACTATTAAAGTGGCTTATTTGTGTTATTATTTTTTTCTAGAAAAACTAATTTATAATAAAAATGAAAAAGGAGTACACTAAGGTGAAATTATTTCACTTGCTTTAAAAATATTTTTTCATTATAATGTTGTTCATGTTTCTTGTTTTTTTCTTTTTTTTGGTTTCCTCCCTGTTATTTTTTAAACATCTTTATTGGAGTATAATTGCTTTAAAATGGTGTGTTAGTTTCTGCCTTATAACAAAGTGAATCAGTTATACATATACATATGTACCCATATCTCTTCGCTCTTGTGTCTCCCTCCCTCCTACCCTCCCTATCCCACCCCTCTAGGTGGTCACAAAGCACCAAAATGATCTCCCTGTGCTATGCAGTTGCTTCCCACTAGATATCTAGTTTACGTTTGGTAGTGTATATACGTCCATGCCACTGTCTCACTTTGTCACAGCTTACCCTTCCCCCTCCCTGTATCAAGTCCATTCTCTAACAGGTCTGCATCTTTATTCCCGTCTTGCCCCTAGGTTCTTCTGATCATTTTTTTCTTTTTATTTTTTTTTTTAGATTCCATACGTGTGTGTTAGCATACAATACTTGTTTTTCTCTTTCTGACTTACTTCACTCTGTATGACAGACTCTAGGTCCATCCACCTCACTACAAATAACTCAGTTTTGTTCCTTTTTATGGCTGAGTAATATTCCATTGTATGTATGTGCCACATCTTCTTTATCCATTCATCTGTTGATGGACACTTAGGTTGCTTCCATATCCTGGCTATTGTAAATACAGCTGCAATGAACATTTTGGTATATGTCTCTTTTTGAATTATGGTTTTCTCAGGGTATATGCCCAGTAGTGGGATTGCTGGGTCGTATGGTAGTTCTATTTTTAGTTTTTTTAAGGAACGTCCATACTCTTCTCCATAGTGGCTGTATCAATTTACATTCCCACCAACATTGCAAGAGGGTTCCCTTTTCTCCACAACCTCTCCAGCATTTATTGTTTGTAGATCTTTTAATGATGGCCATTCTGACAGGTGTGAGATGATATCTCATTGTAGTTTTAATTTGCATTTCTCCAATGATTAATGATGTTGAGCATTCTTTCATGTGTCTGTTGGCAATCTCTATATCTTCTTTGTAGAAATGTCTATTTAGGTCTTCTGCCCATTTTTGGATTGGGTTGTTTGTTTTTTTGATATTGAGCTGCATGAGCTGCTTGTATGTTTTGGAGATTAATCCTTTGTCAGTTGCTTCATTTGCAAATATTTTTCTCCCATTCTGAGGGAGAATAATGTTTCAAGTCACCTCTAAATTTCAAAAAATAAGATAACCCTAGATTTTGACATAAAAAATTATGTTTTAAAATAGTTCACAAAATAAACAAATGATTAAACATTGATTGTGATGGAATAATTATATAGAAGGTGATATATTTGAGAAAATATCTGTTATAATCATTTTATTTAAATATTCCAATTAATTCTTATACACTCCCCAAATCACACTTGAATAATAGGATGCTATTGAGATTTATGCTAAGCCTAGGCAGTCTACATAGTTGGAAGACCATTAAGCATGATATACAGACACCAATAGATATAGTACATAGATTGTATTGTAGTCAAATGCAGTATGTCTGAATTTACAATCATATTTATTTCAAATATGATTTTCACAATAAAAATATCAATATATTTTAATATATTAATCAAATAATAGCAACATTTTTGTTCAATGTGAGTTTTAAACCAGTCACAACCCCACCTGGAGGATCTTTACAGAGCACCAAAATATCATTAGTTTAAATAGACCTAATTTAGCAGGTAAGTTTCTGCTCATTTTCTACTTTTAGATTTGGTGTTTGCATAGCACAGAAGGAGCAACAATAAATAGAACTCACTAAATAATGTATTTGTTTAGATTCCTTAACTAAAAATATATATTTCCATAATTCATGCAGAGATATATCTCCACTTTCTCCAGACAACTGGTGGCTTAAATATAACAAGTAGAAGAAAATTGATCAAACTCTTAAAACATTAAAGCAAAATAAAATCTGTAGGGGCTTCCTCAAGTAAAATCTGAGGTAACGATGATGTAAGGCATGCACTAGTTCTTTAAATATATATGCAACCTGAGAATAGATGATTTGAATACTCATGAATTAGTGGGTGGTAACTTTGAGTTAGTGTATTAGATATTAGATTCAGCAAGTTATATATCTAATTTAGAAGGTTATCTTCTGGTTCATAGGGTGATGTATCACATTCAAGCAGGACATCTAATTTAGCAGTTTATATAACTTACTCAATACATGATATACCTGATAAAGAAGGTGATCTGTTTAATTCAACAGCTAGTATATCAGTTTCAAAATGTGATGTGATTTTTTCAGTAAGGAATTAACTTTACTCATAACTGATTTATCTATTTTAGCATGAAATATGCCATGTTCTGTAAGTTATTTATTTATATGGAATATGAATTTTATATTAATATAGATTTTCAGTGCAAAATAATTCAGAAATTCTTGGATTACTTTGAATCTAGTTACTCTATTTTATTCATTTATAAATGGGGTTTGCACAGATCACCCACTTCAGAATAATCAGGAATGCTTTTTATTTTTTTAAATAAATTTATTTATTTATTATTTTATTTTGTTTGCATTGGGCATTGTGCATGCAGGCTTTTTCTAGCTGCAGCGAGTGGGGACTACTCTTTGTTGCAGTGCTTAGGCTTCTCATTGCTGTGGCTTCTCTTGTGGCAGAGCACAGGCTCTAGGCACATGGGCTTCAGTAGTTTTGGCATGTGGGCTCAGTAGTTGTTGCATACGGGCTTAGTTGCTCTGCAGCATGTGGGATCTTCACAGACCAGGGCTCCAACCCTTGTCCTCTGCATTGGCTGGTGGATTCTTAACCACTGCACCACCAGGGAAGTCCCAGGAATGCTTTTTAGAAGTGTAGATTCCTGAGACCCACAACAGACCTAATAAGGAGTAAGGTCCAATAGCTGTATACATAACAAGGATCTGAGGTGATTTATATGCACAGTGCTATGTTTTATAAAGTTTGAAAATTCTGAAATGTAAACAAAATATATTAAAACCAAGAAGATGAAAACACGAGGATGTTCTAAACATGAAAAATAAATTTATGTTGCACTCTAAACTTCACATTTCCTTTGTTTCAATTATCACAACTCCTTGTCTTTTGTCTATATTGCCTCTAACGTGGGATATAAAAATGCTGTGCAAAAGTCACCTGTGACTGGTCTTACATAATGAAGTAAACTGATCATTTCTCCTTGTGGTCTGATTAAAAGATTGGATGTATTCAAAATCTGACAAGTGAAGTCTGCATTTCAGGGAATGGAAAAAAAACAGTTATTGATACTTTTCCTTTTTTACTTTGATATTGTGGTTTCATATATCCCTATATATAATTTACAGTAATTATTAATGTTCTACACTGCCTATTTCAGACTCCCTTCCTTCCAGGGTCACATTAAGATTGCATTTTCCAGACTCTTTAACTGAAGTGTTGTATAGCCACATGGCTTGGTTTGGCCAATAAAATATGAGGAGAACTGATATATATATATATAAACTTCTATGTGGAAGCTTTAACCACTAGCATGTGTAGGTTTCCCATCCTTCCCCCTTCCTAATGAAGATATTTATTGGTATTATCGTGTCCCTTTTCAATCATCATAAATTGAGTATGTGCAGGAAACAGATAATTTTTCTTTATATTTTATTTTTTTTCACATAAGGAAGAGTCACATCTAGATCTGATATAGAGATTATCTGTGCCTAATTCAGGCATCTTGGATTTAGAGCTTGACATAGTCACTAGATGAGATTTTTGTGTTGCCCTCCCTGAGACTGTAGTGAAAATATTATGTGTGAAGGAAGGGAATGCGCTGAATCTTTTGTGAACAGCCTCTATGGAGAACAGTATGGAAGTTCCTTAAAAAATGAAAAGTAGAGTCACCATATGATCCAGCAATCCCACTCCTGGGCATATATCTGGATAAAATTATAATTTGAAAAGGTACATGCACCCCAATATTCATAGCAGCACTATTTACAATAGCCAAGACATGGAAACACAACCTAAATGTCCAACAACAAATGAATTGATAAATAAAATGTGGTATATGTATACAATGGAATATGACTCAGCCATAAAAAAAATGAACTAATGCAATTTACAGCAACATGGATGGACTTAGAGATTATCATATTAAGTGAAGTAATTCAAAGAGAGAAAGACAAATGTCATATGATATCACTTATATGTGCAATCTAAAATATGATACAAATGAACTTATTTACCGAAGAGAAACAGACTCACAGACATAGAAAACAAACTTATGGTTACCAAAGGGAAAGGGGTGGGGGGAGGAATAAATTAGGAGTTTAAGATTAGCAGATACAAACTACTATATATAAAATCGATAAGCAACAAAATCCTACTGTATAGCACAGGGAACTATACTCAGTATCTTGTAATACCCTATAATGGAAAAGAATATAACTACATAACTGAATCACTTTACTGTACACTTTAACACAATATTGTAAATTAACTATACTTCAATAAAAAATATAACTGATTATTCAAGCTCAGGAACAAAAAATATACGAAGTTCAAATCTGTGTCAATAAGAAAAGTTTTATTAGAACACATCCATGCCCATTTGTTTATGTATTGTGTTTGGTTACTTTCATACTACAATGGCAGAGGTGAGTAGTAGCTTGGCAGGGACCATGAAATCCACAAAGTCTAAAACAATTACTATTAGACTCTTCACAGTAAATTTTCGCAAATTTATACTCCAAATAATTAATGTTTTTATTGTTCATAGTCAAATGAACTCTGAATATTTCTTGATGACATTTCAATTTTTTTTTTTTGACATTTCAATTTTGATGAAGAAAGTTGATTGCTGATACATTTTAGTTTCTGTAATAATTGGAATTTAATATTATATTTAATATTTAATAATATTTATATTTAATATTTAATAATCCTGTGTCACCATTTAATTTAGATTCCTTAAACATTACAATCACTCAACAACAATGGATTTTTCAGGAATCACAATAAAATTGGAAAACCTTTGACAGTACTTTATTTCCAGCAGTGTTTTAATAATAAGGGGAAAGTCCTCAGAGATCTTGGAAGATCTTTAATTTTGCTTGTGCAAATATTTGATATTGACATACTCTTTCGTTTATCTTGAAATCACAATTTAATTAAAATTATCTTACACAATTCAGTGTGAATATCTTGCCCTAATAGAATTGTATATTTTTTAAAAATTAAACATACTGTATAAAAGCTTTGATTTGCCTACATGTGAAAAGCAGTATATTTGAGGGCAAGAATTTCAAAAAGAGATAATCCATTCTAAAATGTTAAATAACCTCTCTTCTGTCTAAAAATTAATTTGAATTTCTTGCTTAAAAATTTGTTAAAAAAAAACAATAAACAAGGTAATATTGGCTAAAAACACTAAAAATGTTGGATTGGGTTATAATATTGTCCAGTTACTTTTCCTTTAGATCATCCATTTAAACAACGAATTCAAGGAAAAATCGGTAGGAATTTGCTAATTATCCACTAAAATTATCCAAATTTTATGCTCCTAAAAATAAAAAAAAATTTTAGACTTGAATTTATGTCTTTAGTTAAGAAGCTAAAAATTTTATTTATCAAAAGCAGCATGTTAAATTAGAAGAAATGTTAGTCTTAGCTTCAACAAACCAGTGCTTTAACATATTACTTTAGGGAGAAAGGTTCACTTTTCTGTTAACTCACTTGTATAAGGGAAGTATTACTATTTATAATGCAATTATTATATTATCTAATACAGTATAAATAGCATTAGTATTAATAATATCAATTTTATATTAATATATAAGAATCCAGTTATAATATACAACTTTATTATATAATTTTATATAATAATATAATGAATAATATTATTAATAGTGATATTGGGAGTTGTGGGAAACATTTCCAAATAATGAAGGTAAGTATCACATAGAACATATTCAATAAATTATAACTGTTATTATTGTTAGTTGATTACTACCACTTATATCATTGTGTTTTATTGAGGGCCTGCCATGTATTAAGTACATTATTTACATTGTCTTATTTAATCCACCACTTACCACACTGTCTGGCAGAATAATGATTTAATAAATATTGTTGGGTGAAAGAACAAGTCCTCAGAATAAATATTGAAATGAAAGTTTTATTACCCCAATTTACAGAAGATAAAAGTAAGGCTCATAATTACATAGCTAATAGTGACAAAACATTGTATGGCTCTGTTATATCCCACTGCAGGAAGAGGTCAACTTGGCACCCATCTCCCTGTGCTCCTTGCTCAATTGTCCTAATTTTGTACATAAGATAAAGTTTATGAATCTTACTATTCCACACTAAGTATTGTCATGACTCAGGTCAACAATTTTTTTTTTTTTTTTTTTGCGGTACGCGAGTCTCTCACTGTTGTGGCCTCTCCCACTGCGGAGCACAGGCTCTGGACGTGCAGGCTCAGCGGCCATGGCTCACGGGTCCAGCCGCTCTGTGGCATGTGAGATCTTCCTGGACCGGGGCACAAACCCGTGTCCCCTGCATCGGCAGGCGGACTCTCAACCACTGCGCCACCAGGTCAACCTTTTTTATGATATTTGTCACTTGCACTTTCTATAACAAGTGATTTTCACACAGATAACTATTGTTATCATTAGTTGTTTACATATCTGCCTCCTCTACTAAACCTGTGCATACCTTAAAAGCAGTGGCAACATCTTATGCAACTTTACACTAGTCACAAATAATACAGTCATGGTACATAGTAGATATAAGATAAATTGTTATTTATTGAATGAATGGTCAAGAATGCAAAACTGATCCAAGAAGGCTAGCATGTGACTTAAACATTAGCAGAGTTCTGACACAGAGAGTTTATATGAAAAATTCAAACACATAAAATCAAGGGAAGTTTGCTTTAGGGTCTGAGTTGTAGTCATTACCTAATGTCTTCATTTTATAAAGTATAAATAGTTTACAAATACATTTTAGCTGTGGAAAGCAAAGTTAAATTGATTAATGACCCAATCTAATTCTCAACAGGACTATGAAATCCAGGTGCACTTCTAAGTTTCCATTGGGGTTGTTTTTGTTTTGGTTTAGTTAACATTTACTGAGTAATTACTATTTGCCCAGCACTTTATATACATTATTTTGTTTAACCCTCCTATGAGAATAAGTGTGTTAAAATGATTTGTTCAACATCATACTTCTAATAAGGACAAGTGATATACAGGCAGACCTCATTTTATTGTGTTTCCCTTTATTGTGCTTCAAAGATACTGTGTTTTTTACAAATTGAAGGTTTGTGGCAATCCTGCATTAAGCAAGTCTATTGGCACCATTTTTCCCAACCGTTCTTGCTCAATTCGTGTTTTTGTGTCACATTTTGATAATTTTCACAATATTTCAAGCTTTCTTATTATTTTATTTGTTATAAATATAAAACTTTAGTGGATGAGGAGTTGCTTCTTATGGAGCAAAGAAAGTGGTTTCTGGAAATGGACTCTACTACTGGTGAAGTTGCCATGAAGATTGTTGAAATGACAGCAAAGGATTTAGAATATTACATAAACCTAGTTGAAAACAGTGGCAAGGTTGGAGAGGATTGACTCAAATTTTGAAAGGAGTTCTACCGTGGGTAAAATCCTACCAAACAGCATTGCATGCTACAGAGAAATCATTTGTGAAAGGAAATTGTTGATCAGGGTGCCCAACTTCAGTGTTGCTTTATCTTAAGAAATTACCACAGCCACCCCAACCCCAGCAACCACGATCCTGATCAGTAAACAGCTCTCAACTTTGAGACAGGACCCTCCACCAGCAAAATGATTATGGTTTGCTGAAGGCTCAGATGATGATATTTCTTAGCCACAAACTATTTTTTAATTAAGGTATATACATTGTTTTTTAAGACATAATGCTACTGCACACTTAGTATAGACTACAGTATAGTATAAACATTACTTTTGTGTGTACTGGGAAGCCAAAACATTGGTAAGACTTGCATTATTTTGATATTCCCTTTTTGTGGTAGTTTGAAACTGAACCCACAATGTCTCTGAGATGTGCCTGTAGTTTTCATCTAGATCTGACTAATTTCAATACCCAAGACTGTACCCACTAAATTATACTGCATCTAATATTCCCAGTCTCCTCAACAGTTTTTTTGCACCTTCCATGAGCAAACAGTAACAATATATGCTCATCTATAGTGAATACCTATAATACACATTTATCCACTAATCCTGAAACAAAGTTGTTCAGTTCTATTGATCTAAAACAAATAGACTGCCAGCTATTTCTCCAGCAAAAATAGGTTTATTCAGGATTAGCTAAGAATTGCAATTCAGAGTCTGCAACCATGGTGAACCAAGTTCAAGTCCCCATAGAGCAGCAAGGGGAAGAGAACTTATAGAGGGTTAGCAACCTAAATGTTCATTGACAGAGGAATGGATAAGGATGTGGTATA
>NW_020837998.1:6120350-6222510 GCF_003676395.1 Aethalodelphis obliquidens
AGCAACATGGATGGATTTAGAGATTATCATACTAAGTGAAGTAAGTCAGGCAGAGAAAGACAAATTTCATATAATATCACTTATATGTGGAAACTAATTTTTAAAATGATACAAATGAACTTATTTACAAAACAGAAACAAACAGATCTCGAAATCAAACTTATGATTACCAAAGTGTAAATGTGGGAGGAAGTGTTAAATTAGGAGATTTGGATTAACCTATACACACTACTATATGTGAAATAGATAACTAACAAGAACTTACTGTATAGCACAGGGAACTCTACACAATATTCTATAATAATCTATATAGGAAAAGAATCTGAAAAATAATGGATACATATATATGTATAACTGATTCACTTTTGCTGTACACCTGAAACTAACACAACATTGTAAATCAACTATACTCCAATAAAAACTTTTTAAAAAAGAACTTATAGGGCTTCCCTGGTGGCGCAGTGCTTGAGAATCCACCTGCTGATGCAGGGGACATGGGTTCGTGCCCCAGTCCGGGAACATGCTGTGGAGCAGCTGGGCCGTGAGCCATGGCCACTGAGCCTGCGTGTCCAGAGCCTGTGCTCCACAATGGGAGAGGCCACAACAGTGAGAGGCCCACATATATAAAAAAAGAACTTATAGAGGGTAAAAGGAAGTTGGGAGGGTTATAGTAAACAAAGAGTCCATGGTTTTTCACTGGTTGAGTTGTTGCCAGGAAAGAAGAGGAGCCTTTCTTTTTCCATTGGGCTCTCCTATCCTCCCCCTTCTTGTCTCCCAATTCTATTTAATTGATGTTTCTGTTTTTTACAGTTCCATAAAGAGAGAGATTGCATATAAAACTGATAGTGGAAGGAAAATGAAGTAATTAGCCCCTGGTGATCAAATGTGAAGCACCTGTAAGCAAGGTACAGAAAGAAAAAATTTAAGGGCAACTGAAGATGCTATGTCTGTTTTGAGGGGATGGTCTTGTCAGTAAACTTTGTAAGTGATGCTCTTGAATAATACAATTCAAGGGTCGGGAAAAAAACAATGCTTATAGAGAAGGTAATTCTTGAAATTCCATATTGTTGCCTCTAAATATTGGACTTTGATTTTGATTAGCATACAAATATTCTTGGATTGGTAACTCTTCAAGTTATAGATACATTTATCTTAGTGTGAGATAAGGAATTAAAAATGTATTTCTCAAAGGTCAAAAGAGCATTTGTTTAAGAATAATACTGATGGGTAAAACATGTACAATGTTAGTGGGTAAATAGGTTCTTAAACTCAAGAAAGCACATAAAAGTCAAATTCAGTGTGAAAAACTCTCATGCATAACTTAATGATCCAGAAATTTTGATGTTGGATTTTTACTCCCTTGTTTGAAGAACCCCAATCCGAGGTTAGGGTTATTCACCCTGATATAGTTAGGATCTTGCTTTTTGCCTAGATTGTGGAGGAATCCTTCTACCTTTCTACCCTAAGGGGGAAAAGCAGTTTCTTATTTGGGATTGCTTATAGAAGTACAGAGGAACAGCCTTGAAACAAACTCCTTATTTGGAAATTTGTTTACTTCTTATGTTGTAACTGCAGGTCACCATTCTTAGCTTGATAGTAACCCCACTGAGGTGCCTACAGCCTGAAGGAGACTTCTAGGTAAGCAGAAAGAAGGAGATTGAAAATCTGTGTTCTCTGCAGTTTTATGTCTGTGTCCAGCCACACGAGGAAAGCACAGCTTGAACAGTTCAGCCTGGTTTGTGTGACCCAGGCTCAGGTATCAGGATCAAAGTAAGGAAAGGTGTCTGTGGCTGGACAGTCACACACACACACACACACACACACACAGGGCACTATAGCTATAAATAGGAAGATGATCTTTGTGAGAAAATATGAAAAAACAAGTTGGTTATGCATTGAAGTATAGAGAATAGAAGCAAATAGCAAAGACTTTAAAATCAGACACATTTGCTCACAATCCCAGCTCTGGTACGTAAAACTATTTGATTTAGAATATGTTACATAGCCTCTTACCTTTGGTTTCCTCATCTACAAATGGCAGCTGTATTAGCAGATTTTTCAGAGAACTTTCATAAGGAATTAATAGTGTATATAGAGAATTCCTTGGTGGTCCAGAGGCTAAGACTCTGTGCTTCCACTGCAGGGAGCACGGGTTTGATCTCTGATCTGGGAGCCACATACCCCTTGGCACAGCCAAAAAAAAAAATGTTGTATAAAAAGTATTCTGTGTCTACCATACAATGAGACTCAAAAAAAGGTATCAATTATCATGATGATAATCATGTCAATTATGAAGATAATAAGTAATAATGACATTGATACTGTAATTATTTTAGCAAAAGCTTTAGACAAAAAAATTGTGAATTAATACCATATAACATTACTATATACTGCATAAAACTTCAAAAATAATTTAAAAATGTATATCATATTTATCAATTATCTCTTTCCTGATTTTTGAAGAATTTTTCATATCACATTAGTAAGCAAAACTACTCTATTATCACTTTCCTTAGGTACAGAAATATGACTCCTACCTGGGCATTTTTTTAATATGATAGGTCCAACAACAAACATTCAAAATTAGTAAAGATATGGAAGATTGGAGCAACAAACTTAACAAGGTTGATCTAATACATGCATATACATACACATCATACACACATATATATTTATATATATATATATATTCATATATATATATATATAGAGAGAGAGAGAGAGAAAGAGAGAGAGGGAGGGGGAGAGAGAGAGAGAGAGAGAGAGAGAGAGAGAGAGAATGCTAAATTCCAAATACAGAATATATATATTGAAGAACAGTATGCAGGGAACATGAATGAAAAATAAACATGTAATGGTCAAAATGACGTACAAAAGTCAGAAAAGTTACATAATAAAGATAACATCCTTTGACCAAAATGCAAGTAAATAAAATATCACAATGTGAATATAGTTGAGAAATATTTAGAAACTTTAAAATGTCCTTCTCAATAAATTGTGAGTTAAAGAGGTAGTTATACTGGAAATTACACAATATTTAGATCTGAATCCTAATGAGCACTACAAAAAAATTAGGGGATGTAGCTAAACTGTTATTTAGAGGGAATTTATACAAAAATTATATATATTTTTTTTAATTTTGAAAATTCATCACTAAAACATTCAACTTAGAGTCATGGAGATGGAAACTAAACCTAAATATAAAAGAAAAGGAAAAATTATAAAGATAAAAACAAATAATTAATTAAAAATAAAGAAAACAAAACCTTGTTCTCTGGAAAGACATAGAAAGAAATACTGATCAGTAGGAAAGAAAAGATGCAGATACAAATAAATAAAATTAAGGACAAAAGGAGAGTATAACTAGAAAGACAGTATAGATATTAAAAATTCATTGGAGAGGGCTTCCCTGGTGGCGCAGTGATTGGGAGTCCGTCTGCTGATGCAGGGGACGTGGGTTCGTGCCCCAGTCCGGGAGGATCCCACGTGCCGTGGAGCAGCTGGGCGCGTGAGACATGGCCGCTAGGCCTGTGCGTCTGGAGCCTGTGCTCCGCAACGGGAGAGGCCACAACAGTGAGAGGCCCGTGTACTGCAAAAAAAAAAAAAAAAAAAAAAAAAAAAATTCATCGGAAAATACTATGAACAAATTTATCCAACATTTGAAACTAGATGAGATAAATACCTCAAAAAAAATTAGTAAAACAGACCAAAAGAGAAATAGAGAATCAATGGAACTTAATCAATAATTGAAAGAACACACATAAAAGTTCCAGATTATTTTTACCAAAAATACAAAGAAAAAAGATAATTCCTATATAATTTAAAATTTTTCATAGGTTAGAAAATATATCCTTAATTTATTCAGGAGAAAAAATCAGTAAAAGAAAGACAATTATAGACTAATGTCAATTATGAGTATACATATAAAAATTCCACAACAATAAAAATTTTTTTCTATCATGTTAAAAAAAATTATATATATATATATATATATATATATATATATATATATATATATATCATGACCAAGAAAAGTTTATTTTCAAAAAGCAAAAAATATTTAGGTCAGAAAATATATTAATCAAATATATCATATAAAATGATTTCAGAAGAACCTATGTGATTGTAATAACAGATGTAATCATTCAATTAAATTTCAATACACATTAATGTTAATTTTTTTTCAGAACATAAAGATAGAGACTTCACCTAACCTGAGAAAGTTACCTACCAAAATATGTAAACAAGAGAACTTCATTAACCTGATTGAGGCAATCTATTATAAATATGCAACAAGCATTATCCTTAATGCTACCACTTTAGAAACATTGCTATTAAAGTTAGAGACAAGATACAGTTCATCATTTTTCAAACCTGTTAATATTCTACAAAGGCCTTAGATAATTAAATAGGAGAAACAACCAACCCAATTTCAATGAGCATTCCTAGCACAAAAAAAGAGTGGTCTATAAATACAATGTTCTACTAAAAGAAGGAAGTTTTGGAGAAATAGCTAATTCCGGTATGAATTAGGAAATGTACAAATTGAATTTAGAGCACCTTGTCATGTCTGAAATCTAAGAAGCTATCAAAAACTATTAGGATCATGACAAAAAACATCCCACAGAAGTCAACTTGAAGGGGCTCATACTAGCCAAAGATGGGATCATTTGTTCATTAAAAAAGAATAATAACAATGAGAGAGAGAGAGAGAATAGTCAGCAACCAATAATGAAGAAATTTCCCTTAAGAAAAATGGAATTAGAAACCCATTCATTAAAGCTTTTCCATATGCCCTTCATCTGGATAAACTACAGTGAGCTGATTATTGCAAATAAATACATAGAACAGCAGTGTATAAAGTTCAATGATTCAGTGGTCAGATGTTCTTACTGGATCAGTTTGTTGAATGAAGTTTCCATAGGTATGGGAAATCTGTAACAACCACAGCCCAATCTAAACTCTAATTGTGGTAAATAACTTATGGAACATCTATGTAGCCAAATCTTTTATCTGGAAGTGTGGCAAGGCTAAACAAACAAAAATAAAATGAGAATCTGTGCTCTGGTTTAGTGGTTTCTACAAATATAGAGAAAAGACAAGAGACAGGGTCATGGGCAAGACTGTCAGAGATAGAGAAGTAATATATGATCCCTTCCCTCAAGGTTATTCATGATCTAGTAGCAAAGACAAGTATATAAATAAATATAAGACAACCTAGAGTAAGTTAGGTGTCCTAAGAAAGCATGGTGATAGGAAAGTGTTATATCTGGGGTGGCTCAATCTGAAAGTATTCTGGATTCTTTGTGGCAGGTAATAGGATAAGAAAGTTATAGATGAACCAAAGGCAATAGACCTGTATAGTTGACTCAAATTGAAAAGCCTAATTTTTAGTGTTCAAAAAAGTATTGTGAACTGAGCTTAGACAAGTTTCAGAGTCCTGGTTCTTAGTTGTGGAATGAAACATCATAGTAGAAGTGTCACTTAATTAAGGATGTGATAGATTTTGCCAAAATAAGCCACAATATTTTGCAGTTCCCCCCATTAAGGAGTTAAGTATATCTTTCTACCTTTGAGTTTCGCCTTGGTCATGTGAATTGTTTTGGCTAATAAAACATTATTAAATATGTACAAGCAGAGGTTTTAAAAGTATTCACATAATGGGGCATGCACTCTTTTACTAATGGAGACTCTTCTGTACCTACTGTAAACTAGCCCAGGAAAAATATAAATAGATTGGATTTCATTACAATCTATTAAACTAAAAGATTATGTTTGTGCTTCAAATGATTCCATGAAGAAAGTGAAAACACAACTAACAGAATGGGAGAGAATATGGGAGAAGATATTTGCAAATCGTATCTCTTAGAACTTAATAATAAAAAGACAAATAATGGAATTATAAAATAGGCAGAGAATTTGAGTAGACATTCCTCAAAATAATATATACTAATGGTCAATAGATATGTGAAAGGATGCTCAACATCAGTAATTATTAGGATAATGCAAATCAAAACTATAATGAGATTCCACTTCACAACCAATAGAATTTCTATAATCAAAAAGATAAGTGTTGACAAAGAATTGGAAAAACTGGAACCTTTACACACTGCTGGAAGGAATGTAAAATGGTGCAGATACTTTGGAAAACAGTCTGGCAGCTCTTCAAAAGCTTAAACATAGATTTACCATATGACCTAGCAATTCTACTCCGAGTTATATACCCAAGAGAGGTGAAAATATATGTTCACATGAAAACTTGTACATGAATGTTCATAATATTCATAATAGCCAAAAAGTGAAAACAACCCAAATATCTGTCAACCAATGAATGGATAACCAAATGTCATATGTCCATAGAATGGAATATTATTCAGCAATAAAAATAAATGAAATACTGATACATGCTATAACTCATATGAACCTTGAAAGCATTATATTAAGGGGAAGAAGCCAGTCACAAAAGACCACACATAATATGATTCCATTTATATTGAATATCCATAGTAGGCAAATCCATAGAAACAGAGAGTACTAATGGGTCCCCTAGGTTAAGGTAAATGGGGAGGATTGCCGGAAGATAGCTAAAGTGTATAATGCTTCTTTGGGGGATAATGAAAATTTTCTAAATTTGATTGTGGTTATGGTTGCACAGCTCTGTGAACATACTAAAAGTCATTAAATTGTACACTTAAATGGGTAAATTGTATGATGTGTCAATTATATCCCAATAAAACTGTTACCAAAACATCAAATTGAAGAACATAAAATCATATCAGAACAACTAGAAATGTGTCATGAGTTTAGAAGGAAAGTGAATACCATGAAAATATTAATTCTGACAAAATTAATTTATGAATTTAATGCAGTTTCATTTAGAAAAGTGTATGGGACTGGAATTCTTGAAATTGGTTTAAAATAATTTAAAAGATTATATAAAATAAAAAATGCCTGAGTATATCCAATAAAATAATAAAAATGCAAATAGTGAGGACTCATTTCACCAGCTATTAAAATGTATCATAAAACCACTATCATCAAAACTGTATAGTACTCATAAAATTATACAAATAGATTATTTTAAAATAATAAAGGTATTTGATGCATAAAACAAGGTTTACAGAGTTTTACTCAGTGAAAGTTATCACCCATGAATTTTATACCCTATCAAGTTTTCATTCATATGTGAAGATATCCAAAAGGGCTTATTGGAAACACATAGACTTAAGATTGTTTAACCGATGTACTCTCTGTGAAAAAATAAATTCTTCACATTTTCATGTTATTGAAAGACAATTAAACAAAACTCACAGATGAGGATATTGGAATATAAAACAATTGGAGTGAATTTTAAAACCCTTTAGAGACTTCCAATTTCCAGTTCTACATGTAAGGAGCTTGGAAGTTGACACTCCATGCTAACAAGTAAAAAGCTTAACAGATTGAAAAATCAACAACTCTTCTTGGATCTAGAAGAGAAGAGAGGACACAGGGCAAACCACTGCCTCCTAAATTGGAGAGACAGACAAGTGAATATGAGTTACAGTTACAAGAGCAGAGACTCATGAGTGGAAGCCAATAAAGGAACCAGGGCTGGGATAGTAAAACCTGAACAGTAACTGATGAATTGCAATTCCAGCCCACTCTAGCCATCCTATCCCATCTAATTGGGGAGAAAAACACTATGAAGTTCATAGTCCAGAGGCATAGACTCATTAAAAGACTGAGACCTATTCATAGTACTACAGAACGTTGTCCCCACATACACACACCACCATATTTCTGAAGTCCTATTTATAGCAGCTCCTTTTACCCAGTTCATTATTTCCAGCTATTAAGAAAAATTTATAAGACATAAATACAGACAAGGCAAAAAAAAAAAACACAATTTGAAGAGACAGATCAGAACCAGACATGGAAGGGATGTTGGAACTGTCAGATCAGGAATTTAAAACAACAATAATTATCATGGTAAGGGCTCTAATGGATAAAGTAGATAGCATGCAAAAATAGATGGGCAATGTAAACAGAAAGATGAAAATCCTCAGAAACAACCAAAAAGAAATGCTAATGATTCAAAACACAGAAATGAAGAATTATTTCTGCTGGGCTTATTAGTAGACTGGACACAGCTAAGGAAAGAATCTCTGAGTTTGAGGATATCTCAAAAGAAACCTCCAAAACTGAAAAGCAAAGAGAACAAAGGTAAACAAACAGAAGAGAATATCCAAGGACTGTCATACAACTACAAAAGGTGTAGCATACACATAACAGGAATACCAGAAGGAGAAAAAAGAGAGAAAGAAACAGAAGAAATATTTGAAAAATAATGACTAAGAATTTCCTCCAAATTAATGTCAGACACCAGCCTACAGATACAGGAAGCTCAGAGACCACCAAGAAGGATAAATGCCCCCAAAAAACCCAAAACCCTACACTGAGGCACACCAATAAGGGTGTTCACAGTGGCAATATACATAACAGCTTCAAACTCAAAGACGTACACTAACAAAAGTAACTAGGAAGAGATCATTTCATATACATGTGCTTCCAAAACTGTAAGAGAAAAACATTTATGTTATTTATAGTGTTCCATACCCTGGGAAAAGAAGAAAACACATACAAATGCTTAAAAAATACATACAAAACAAAATGCATATAACTATACAATTTCATATACAATATCTGAAATGTGTATAATTTATTTCAGGAAGTAATGAGTTTTATGAGGAAAAATAAAGCAGGGTAAAGGGGATAGAGAATATGGGGAAGATAGTGTTATGGAGGTCATGGAAATCCACTGGGTTAGATGATGTTTGAGCAGGAATTTAAGAGAAATGAAATTGAGCCATATAGACATATTTAGGAAGAACACTCTAGGCAAAAGAATCAGAATTGAAAAGTCCTGTTTTATGAACATGGTTGGTATTTGGGGGGAAAAAACATGGAGTGTATTAATGGCTTCCATGGAGTGACTGAGAGCAAATAGTGATAGGAAATGAGATCATAGAAGCAGCGGAGGGCCATATCTTTCTAGGGACTCATAAGCAACTGCAAGGAATTTAGATTTATTCTGAAAGAGAGGATATCTTTAGAAGGTGAGTGATATATATTTGTAAAGGATAATTCTGGCTGCTCTATGGTGAATAGACTAGCAGGGCAAGTATGGATGCAGGGAGAAGATTTAGAGGCTATGGAAATCCAAGTAGTATTTGGAGATGGGGAGAATGGTCAGATTATTACAAATATAGAGCTGATTAATTGAACGTGGTATATAAGAAAAAAAAAACAATACTGATGCCAAGGATTTTGACCTGAGCAATTGGAAGAATGAAGTTGCCTTTTATTGAGATGTGTTATATTTGTAAAGAAAAATGTTCTATGTATCTATCTATATATCATAATGTAGTAGATATATCTTGTGTGGGATTAACAATGATTTTTTTGTTGTTTGTGTGTGTGTGTGTGTGTGTGTGTGTATCTATACTTTTAATTTGTATTGAACAAATGTATTTGTTTTCTATTGCAGCCATAACAAATTACCACAAACGTACTGGCTTAAAACAACACAAATTTATTATCTTATAGTTCTGTGGATCATAAATCTAACATGGCTCTCACTGAACTAAAATCAAGGTGTCAGCAAGGCTGCATTCCTTCCCGGAGGCTCTACAAGAAAATTCACTTCCAGTTTCTAAAGGTAACCTGCATTCCTTGGCTTGCACCCCGCTTCTTTCATCTTTAAAACCATTAATGTCAAATCTCTCTGACACTTACATTGACACACACTTCTCTTTGACCACAGCTGAGGAACATTCTTTCCTTTTTAAAGATTCTTTTGATTAGGTGGGGCCCACCTGGATAATCTGTGATAATCTCTGGGATAATCAATGTCTTTAATCACATCTGTATAGTCCCTTTTACCAGGTGGCTAGCATATTCACAGGTTCCAGGAATTAGGACATGGACATATTTGGGGGACTGTTATTCTTTCTACCACAATAAAAAAAATTTGTGGAAGAAATATTTGCATGGGTGATATTTAAAATATTCTTATGCCCATTACCCATCAATAATCACTGCTGAATTTTTAGTCAACTTCCTTCTAAACTCTGAGCATGTATGCTATCTTTTCTTTTTCCAATTAATATTGTAATATACACACATGTATTCATTGAACATTCACTTGTCAGTGTCAGGCCCTGTGTTTGACACCAGAGATATAAACTATAACTTACTTTACTTATATAACATTATATTATAAATATTTACATATGATTTTCAAATACCATATGGATGTACCAAAATTTATTCAACAGTACACTAATATTGGACCTTACAATTACCACATTATAATTCACACATAAATTTATATACATTTTTGTGTATTTTCTGGATATTTTATCTGTATGTATTATTATAAATATGGTGCTCATCATTCTGCAACCATTACTTTTCAATTAAATATATCTTAAAGAACTTTCTATCTCAGTACATATAAATATGAATAATTCAATAGAGTGGATATACTATATTTAACTTAGTGATTATTATTATCATGAATATTTAAGTTTTTTTCTATTTGTTTTCTGTTATAGGCTGTTTTTTTAAATTGCTTTCCCCAAAGGTTGTGCCTATTTAAATTCCCTTCATAGAAGGTCAGCTTTGCAGGCAGTAGTATTGGCAGCGGCAGGTGGGAAATGGCACACGACTTGATCTCCATCTTTGGCACCAAAAATGACAAAGTCAACTATTCATTTTGTTTCACAATTGGAGTATGTCCTCATGGAGACAGATCCTCTCAGTCTCACAATAAACCAACCAGACCATTGCCTGCTTGAACATGTACCATAACCTTCAAAACTCTTCATTGCCTGCTGACAGTTTGTGCTGTGCTATGGGTGATGTCAAAATGCAAGTACATTATGATGAATTTTTTGAGGAGGTTTTTACAGAAATAGAAAAATAGGGTTAAGTTGAAGAGAAGAACGTCTGTGATAACCTTGGAGATCACCTAGGTGTAAACATGTATGTCAAGTTTTGTCCTGAAGAAGATGCAGAAAAGGATTTGATTGACTTGAGGCTCTCCTCTGGGACAGATGTCAGAGAAGCCTGATGCCACCAGTATGAAAAGGCAGTGTGTACAGGAGAAGGCTTCCGCAACTTCATGCGTTTGAAGCCCATTTCTAGAGAATTGTGGTGAGAGTTATATGGACACCATTGCAAGAAGCATAGATGGAGGTCAGGGTCTGGGGACCAGAGTGTGGACAGAAGGTAGTGGAGAGATCATGAAAGATGAGGGCAATTTTAAGCCATGCCATTTTTACCCTATGTCTTCTAGAAAGTGTAGTTGATTGACCAAACTAGTTCATAATGGGAATTTTTTTAAACAACAGCGACAAAACCAACAAGGATGGGTTTCTGAATAAAATCAGTAATGATATAGTAAAAAAATAAATAATACTCATCACAAGTTTATGAAGCTGACCATCTCATAAAACATTGGTTATTGTTTTAATATTGATTTTTTATTACAAACAATATTGAATATTTTGTTTGCTAATGGCCATTTATATTTATTTTCCTAGTTTTTTATTGTATCTTTATATTTTTACCACAAAATAGCATTCTTCATATATCAATAAGATTGTTTGGTTCTGGCCCCTAAAATGGGCAGGATTGAGCCTATATATTGGAGATCAATAGTACTAGCAGCTGAGTTGTAATTAGGAAAGGCAGGGACTAACAGACAGGTTATATTTGTTGTGCATAAAGACTACAAAATGAATAGCTATGAAATTAGGGATAGAATTAGATGAGGTTACCAAAGACAGAAACAAGCAGTTCAACATGGCTAAACAATGGATCTCATGTATTAGAAACATAATAAATAAGCTTAGAGAAGTGGGTTGGAGCCATATATTGTGGAGAACCATGAATTTCAGTTTGAAGAGTCTGTTTTGTTTTTGTTTCTCTTTTTCTGTAAGTAGAAAGAAATTTGTTAGGAGCTCCATTAGAGCCGTGCTGTAGTAAAATTAATCTCCCCACTGCTGAATTAGAATGGAGAGAGGCTGGAGTTAGGAAAACAAATTGAGTCCACTCTCTCACAAAAAATAAAAACAAACCTGAAGTGGTAGAAATACAAGACTTGTTAATTTAGCAACTGATCTGATGTGGAAGAAGGGTGGGGAGTAACAAGAAAAAGTAAAAAAAAAAATATGATTATAAGTGTTGATGTGAGGAGAATAGAGGTAAAATCAATAGAAAATAGTAAGGGAAACCATGCAGCAAAGCAAAGTAGTTAAGAACAAGGACCCTAGTGCTAGATTTTCAAGCTCAAGTCCTGGCTCTACTATTTACCAGCTGTATGACCGTGAGCAGTCACTGAAACATTCTGCGGCTCAGTTTCCTTATCTGTAAAATGGGAATGATGGTAGAAATTGTACCTACTTCAGAATTTAGTGCCTTATTTTATGTAAAGCACTTAGAACAATTCCTGATATTTTATTATTTACTAGTATTTTAAAAACCCCAAAAATGAAATTAAGTAAATTTGAAGATCTAATTGGCTTTATCCAGTGATTCATGGGTTGGGCATCATCCCATCTAGCAACTAGAAGAGAGTTCTGAGTACAAAATGGGAAATTTTTATAGACAGAAGGAGGGTGGGGTAAGAAACTATTAACAAAATAAAAGAAAGGGTTATTTTCAGGCCAGGACATCTTTTTTTTTTTTTTTTTTTTTTTTTTTTTTTTGTGGGAGAAGGGAAAGCAAAGAAGTTACCATGCAGATTGCTTCTTCTTCCTGTGGGAGATGGAGAGGCACATGACTGATGACCTTACTTGTACATGACAGAAAATTCCAGATTGGTCCATTAAGATTACATTTAAACTGCAATTAGATCAGGTATTAAATCTAGGTTTGGTATCATGGGCTTTAGCACAAGTGATGTCATTTGAGGCCTGTGGTTTTCTTATAACACTATATTTTAAAAAGATGATATGCTAAGTTTTGGAATTGTTAAGTTTATTAATAACCTATCTCAGTATTGAGAAACAGTGGAAGTTGAAAATTATATCTGAAACTCAAATGATAAGGAGGGTTTGACACATAGATTTTGGAGTCAATTTCATAGGTATAACTGAAACTCTCTGGGAGTAAATGTAATAAACCTAAATAAAGAAAGAAAAAAACAAAGGCAAAGAGGGACTAGGGCGAAATTGGGAGAATATCTAACTTTAAGATGTGGGGGACCACAGAAGAGGAGTCAGCTAAAGATACAGAAAAAGATCAGTAAGATTGTTAACAGAACTAATAGGCTGGTGAAGACTCAGAAAAAAAAGGCAAAAGTTTGACGAGAAATTATTGGTCAACAATATGAGTGACTTCAGAGAGTCTGGACTTCTTTTGCTTGATATTATGGAGTTTTTAAGAGTTTCTATCCACATTGAAGAATCTCCTCTGGTTCCCCTTTCAATGAATTCCACTGTCAAGATAGTATTCTCTCTCCTGAGGATTAGAGTGACTGGCATCTGTATCTGCTTAGAAAAATGAGAAAGAAATAAAGCTATCCTTATATTATTTAGATTATAAAAAATGTTGTTATGTACTTGCATTGAAAATGGCTCTCCGAGTTAAGAGAGACAGTTCATGCCTCCTCTTGGTTCTGGGAAATAGACTGCCACTAGAATGTACTTAGAGAATTACCAGAATAGATGACAGATGCAAACATCATAGTGAAGGGAAAAGGCTGAAATAAAACTTCTGCCAAAACAATCCAATGAAAATGTCAGTTACTTCAGGTCTAACTTTTTGAATGTCTCATTCTGTAATTTGGCATGAAATTGGGAGTGGATAAATTCAGGCAAGATACTTAGAGTAGGAAATTCTTAGTCTAAACAAGTTCATTAAAATTTCAGAGGCCTTTAACACCTCAGTAACAGCCTGCCCACAGGTTAACATTTATTGTTTTGAACTGCCAACATCTTGCTTTTATGGTATACATTTATATGCTAAATTGCCTATTTCGTTAAGCTGTAAGTTCTCATTTAACAGCATCAGAAATAAGATTTGACTATGTGTTTGTATTTTATTAGTGCTATACCAGACTTCCTAATAGCTCAAAATTCCTAAAGGCAGAAATTCATTGCATCCCCTTCATAAGATGCTTGCCTAAAATAATTTGTTATAAATACTACATTTGCATACACTTGAAGTTTTCAGACTTGGGTCGTCAGGAAAAGTGGACAAAATTACTTCATTTAATTTTGCCTTTAAGCAAATCATAAGTGAAAAGTTTAAGCAATTATATAAAGAAAATAAAAGTACAAGCTAACAAATGATTCTTTTCTTAATGATTTCAGAGTAAATCAGCAGGAAACTCCAGGGAAATGGATGCTGAGTAATGATACACTATTACAAGCATTCTCATGTATAACATAGAGTTGCCAGATATTTGCATGGTGGGTGAGAGAGTTCACTTGACTCTATTGAACATGATGTAATATTATGAAGTATTTAACACAGGAACTTCAAAATCCAAACCTCAATTTGATGTAGTGAGAAGAAAAAGTATTGGTTAAGGGCACAGATTGAAAAGGAAATTGAAAAATCCTACTCAGAAAAAGACTCTCTACACTGGTGGATAGCAGAGACTAAAGATACGTTCCATTTGGGAAACACCATGTCACCCACACTTTTCCACCTATTTTCAGAACCTTTTTCTCCTACACTTGAAATGCATTGGCATCAAAACACAAGGAGAATACTAGATTTATATAAATCAAGGCACAGAATTTTTAACCCATAAGTTATAAAGGATTTTATTCCCCTTGAAGATCTTTTTTTTTTTAAAAAATCTGGCATGAAAACGAATGAATGTTTTTTTTCTCCTTAGTGTTGAAAGAATTGGATATGTAAGGGAAATTAAATAAAGTGAAACAAATTTGTTGACTACTTAGTATGTGTCAGATACTAAGTCACTTTGTATTGGGCAGATTGGTCACCACTTCAACATGATTGTATCCCTTTTCATTTTGTCACAGCTTTTTGATTTAGGTGGTATCAATACAACACTTACTCCCAGCAACAGAATTTGATATTTTTTGTAAATTTCTTTGCTAAAGTTATTTGCTCAGTGTGGGAACATGACTGAGAAAGTCTCATAAGTGGGAACTCCAGGACTTTTGTTCAATATTTGGAGGAGACATGCTTTTTTCTTTCCCCCTTGATGAGAATAAGAAAGCATGTAAATCTGGGAGATGCTGTCAGCCACCCAGCTACGAGAGTAGTCAGCCCCCAGATAAAGCCAACATAAGAGAAGGGAAGAGCCAAGATATTTATAGGAAAACAGGGCTGCAATCCTCATGACATCATAAATCTCTATATCAAACCACGCTTCAGCCCACACTCTCTAACACTGAAAGCAAGCAGGACCCTCTGGGGCTCTCCTGGGCACAAAACCCTTTCCATTGCCCCCCACCCCACCCCCCAATTCTTGTTCTTAGGAAAAAGGTTTTCAGCCTTCTAGGCCTTCCCTGAGTTCCAAAGGGCAGATACAAACAGTTGTTAATCGGGGAAGGGCAGGAATGCAGGAAGAAACAATAGTGCAGTATGAGACCTTGGCCTGGTTCCTCCTTGGGAATGTGCCTAACAATTTTTTTCTTTTTGAATTTTATTTAATTTATTATTTTATACAACAGGTTCTTATTAGTATTTCATTTTATACATATTAGTGTATATATGTCAATCCCAATCTCCCAATTAATCCAACCACCACCCCCACCACTTTCCCCCTTGGTGTCCATACGTTTGTTCTCTACATCTGTGTCCATATTTCTGCCCTGCAAACCGGTTCATCTGTACCATTTTTCTAGGTTCCACATATATGTGTTAGCATACGGTATTTGTTTTTCTTTCTGACTTACTTCTCTCTGTATGACAGAACCTAAGTCCATCCACCTCACTACAAATAACTCAGTTTCATTCCTTTTTATTGCTGAGTAATATTCCATTGTATATATATACCACAACTTCTTTATCCATTCATCTGTCGATGGGCATTTGGGTTGCTTCCATGACCTGGCTATTGTAAATAGTGCTGCAATGAATATTGGGATGCATGTGTATTTTGAATTATGGTTCTATCTGGGTATATGCCCAGTAGTGGGATTGCTGGGTAATATGGTAATTCTATTTTTAGTTTTTTAAGGAACCTCCATACTGTTCTCCACAGTGGCTGTATCAATTTACATTCCCACCAACAGTGCAAGAGGGTTCCCTTTCTCCACATCCTCTCCAGCATTTACTGTTTGTAGGGCTTGATGATGGCCATTCTGACCAGTGTGAGGTGATACCTCATGGTAGTTGGTTGTTTTTTTTTTTTTTTTTTTTTTTGGTATGCAGGCCTCTCACTGCTGTGGCCTCTCCCGTTGTGGAGCACAGGTTCTGGACGTGCAGGCTTAGTGGCCATGGCTCACGGGCCCAGCCACTCCACGGTGTGTGGGATCCTCCCAGACTGGGGCATGAACCCATGTCCCCTGCATCCATAAGCAGACTCTCAACCACTGCACCACCAGGGAAGCCCCTCATTGTATTTTTGATTTGTATTTCTCTAATAATTACTGATGTTAAGCATCTTTTCATATGCTTCTTGGCCATCTGCATGTCTTCTTTGGAGAAATGTCTATTTAGGTCTTCTGCCCATTTTAGGATTGGTTTGTTTGCTTTTTAATATTGAGCTGCATGAGCTGTTTATATATTTTGGAGATTAATCCTTTGGCCATTGATTCATTTGCAAATATTTTCTCCCATTCTGAGGGTTGTCGTTTTGTCTTGTTTGTAGTTTCCTTTGCTTTGCAAAGGCTTTTAAGTTTCATTAGGTCCCATTTATTTACTTTTGTTTTTATTTCCATTACTCTAGGAGGTGGATCAAAAAAGATCTTGCTATGATTTATGTCAAAGAGAATTCTTCCTATGTTTTCCTCTAAGAGTTTTATAGTGTCCGGTCTTACATTTAGGTCTCTAATCCATTTTCAGTTTATTTTTGTGTATCGTGTTAGGGAGTATTCTAATTTCATTCTTTTACATGTAGCTGTCCAGTTTTTCCAGCACCACTTATTGAAGAGACTGTCTTTTCTCCATTGTATATCCTTGCCTCCTTTGTAATAGATTAGTTGACCATATGTGTGTGGCTTTATCTCTGGGCTTTCTATCCTGTTCCATTGATGAATATTTCTGTTTCTGTGCCAGTACCATACTGTCTTGATTACTGTAGCTTTGGAGTATAGTCTGAAGTCAGGGAGTCTGATTCTTCCAGTTCCAGTTTTTCCCCTCAAGACTGCTTTTGCTATTTGGGGTCTTTTTTGTCTCCATACAAATTTTAAGACTTTTTGTTCTAGTTCTGTAAAAAATGCCATTGGTAATTTGATAGGGGTTGCACTGACTCTGTAGATTGCTTGGGTAGTATAGTCATTTACAAAATATTGATTCTTCCAATCCAAGGACATGGTAAATCTCACCATCTGTTTGCATAATCTTTAATTTCTTTCATCAGTGTCTTATAGTTCTGTGCATACAGGTCTTTTGTCTCCCTAGGTAAGTTTTTTCCTAGGTATTTTATTTTTTTTGTTGCAGTGGTAAATGGGAATTTTTCCTTAATTTCTCTTTCAGATTTTTCATCATTAGTGTATAAGAATGCAAGAGATTTCTGTGTATTAATTTTGTATCCTGCAGCTTTACCAAATTAATTGATTAGCTCTAGTAGTTTTCTGGTGGCATCTTTAGGATTATCTATGTATAGTATCCTGTCATCTGCAAATAGTGACAGTTTTACTTCTTCTTTCCCTATTTGGATTCCTTTAATTTCTTTTTCTTCTCTGATTTGTGCGGCCAGGGCTTCCAAAACTGTGTTGAATAATAGTGGTGAGAGTGGGCATCCTTGTCTTGCTCCTGATCTTAGAGGAAATGCTTTCAGTTTTTCACCATTGAGTATGATGTTTGCTGTGGGTTTGTCATATATGGCCTTTATTATGTTGAGGTAGGTTTCCTCTATGCCCACTTTCTGAATAGTTTTTTTTTTTTTGTCATAAATTGGTGTTGAATTTTGTCAAAAGATTTTTCTGCATCTATTGAGATGATCATATGGTTTTTATTCTTCAATTTGTTAATATGGTGTATCACATTGATTGATTTGTGTATATTGAAGAATCCTTGCATCCCTGGGCTAAATCCCACTTGATCACAGTGAATGATCCTTTTAATGTGTAGTTGGATTCTGTTTACCAGTATTTTGTTGAGGACTGTTGCATCTATATTCATCAGTGTTACTGGTCTGTAATTTTCTTTTTTTGTATTATGTTTGCCTGGTTTTGGTATCAGGGTGATGGTGGCCTCATAGAATGAGTATGGGACACTTCCTTCCTCTGCAACTTTTTGGAAGAGTTTGAGATGGATGGGTGTTAGTTATTCTCTAAATGTTTGATAGAATTCACCTGGGAAGCCATCTTGTCCTGGACTTTTGTTTGTTGGAAAATTTTTAATCACAGTTTCAATTCCAGTACTTGTGATTGGTCTGTTCATATTGTCTATTTCTTTCTGGTTCCGTCATGGAAGGTTATACCTTTCTGAGAATTTGTCCATTTCTTCCTGGTTGCCCATTTTATTGGCATAGGGTTGCTTGTAGTAGTCTCTTAGGATGCTTTGTATTTCTGCAGTGTCTGTTGTAACTTCTCCTTTTTCATTCCTAATTTTATTGATTTCAGTCCCCTCCCTCTTTTTCTTGATGAGTCTGGCTAATGGTTTATCAATTTTGTTTATGTTCTCAAAGAACCAGCTTTTAGTTTTATTGATCTTTGCAATTGTTTTCTTTGTTTCTATTTCATTTATTTCTGTTCTGATCTTTATGATTTCTTTCCTTCTAAGACTTTGGGTTTTGTTTGTTCGTTTTTTCTCTAGTTCCATTTGGTGTAATGTTAGATTGTTTATTTGAGACTTTTCTTGTTTCTTGAGGTAGGCTTGTATTGCTATAAACTTCCCTCTTAGAACTGCTTTTGCTGCATCCCATAGGTTTCAGATCATCGTGTTTTCTTTGTCATTTATCTCTAGAGAGTTTTTGATTTCCTCTTTGATTTCCTCAGTGATCTCTTGGTTATTTAGTAACATATTGTTTAGCCTCTATGTGTTTTTGTTTTTGTTTTGTTTTTCTCCCTATAATTGATTTCTAATCTCATATCGTTTTGGTCAGAAAAGATGCTTGATATGATTTCAATTTTCTTAAATTTACTGAGGCTTGATTTTTGACCCAAGATGTGATCTATCCTGGAGAATGTTCCATGTGCACTTGAAAAGAAAATGTAATCTGCTGTTTTTGGATAGCATGTCCTGTAAATATCAATTCAATCTATCTGGTCTATGGTGTCATTTAAAGCTTGTGTTTCCTTATTAATTTTCTCTTTGGATGATCTGTCCATTGCTGTAAGTGAGGTGTTAAATTCCCCCACTCTTACTGTGTTACTGATTTCCTCTTTTAGAGCTCTTAGCAGTTCCCTTATATATTGAGATGTGCCTATAGTGTGTATATATATTTATAATTGTTATATCTTTTTCTTGGATTAATCCATTGATAATTATGTAGTGTCCTTCCTTATCTCTTGTAACATTCTTTATTTTAAAGTCTCTTTTGTCTGATATGAGTATTGCTATGCCAACTTTCTTTTGATTTCCATTTTCATGGAATATCTTTTTCCATTCCCTCACTTTCAAACTATATGTGTCCCTAGATCTGAAGTGGGTCTCTTGTTGACAGCATATATATGGGTCTTGTTTTTGTATCCATTCGGCAAGCCTCCTTCTTTTGATTGGAGCATTTAATCCATTCACGTTTAAGGTAATTATCCATACAATCCAATTACCATTTTCTTAATTGTTATGGGCTTCTTTTTGTAGGTGCTTTTCTTCTTTTGTGTTTCCCACTTAGACAAGTTCCATTAGCATTTGTTGCAGAGCTGGTTTGGTGGTGCTGAGTTCTCTTAGCTTTTGCTTGTCTGTAAAGTTTTTGATTTCTCTGTTGAATCTGAATGAGATCTTTGCTGGGTAGAGTAATCTTGGTTGTAGGTTCTTCCCTTTCATCACTTTAAATATATCATGCTACTCCCTTCTGGTTTGCAGAGTTTCTGCTGAAAAATCAGCTGTTAACCTTATGGGAGTTCCCTTGTATATTATTTGTCATTTTTCCCTTGTTGCTTTCAATAATTTTTCTTTGCCTTTAATTTTTGTCAGTTTGATTACTATGTGTCTTGGTATGTTTCTCCTTTGATTTATCCTGCCTGGGACTCTATGCGTTTCCTGGACTTGGGTGGTTATTTCCTTTCCCATGTCAGGGAAGTTTTCGACTATAATCTCTTCAAATATTTTCTTGTGACCTTTCTCTCTCTATTCTCCTTCTGGGACCCCAAATGGGAAAGTTGTTGCATTTAAGGTTGTCCCAGAGGTCTCTTAAGCTGCTTTCATTTCTTTTCATTCTTTTTTCTTTATTCTGTTCCACAGTGGAGAATTCCATCATTTTGTCTTGCAGGTCACTTTTCCGTTCTTCTGCCTCAGTTATTCTGCTATTGATTCCTTCTAGTGTATTTTTCATTTCAGTTATTGCATTGCTCATCTCTGTTTGTTCTTTAATTCTTCTAAGTGTTTGTTCTTTAATTCTTCTAGGTGTTTGTGAAACATTTCTTGCATCTTCTCGATCTTTGTCTCCATTCTTTTTCTGAGGTCCTGGATCATCTTCACTATCATTATTCTGAATTCTTTTTCTGGAAGGTTGCTTATCTCCACTTCATTTATTTGTTTTTCTGGGGTTTTATCTTGTTCCTTCAACTGCTACATAGCCCTCTGCCTTTTCATCTTGTCTATCTTTCTGTGAATGTGGTTTTTGTTCCACAGGCTGAAGGATTGTATTTCTTCTTCCTTCTGCTGTCTGCCCTCTGGTGGATGAGGCTATCTAAGAGGGTTTTTCAAGTTTCCTGTTTGGAGGGACTGGTGGTGGGTAGAGCTGGCTGTTGTTCTGGTGGACAGAGCTCAGTAAACCTTTAATCTGCTTGTCTGCTGATAGGTGGGGCTGGGTTCCCTCCCTGTCGGTTGTTTGGCCTGAGGCAACCTAACCCTGGAGCCTACCAGGCTCTTTTTGGGGGCTAATGGTGGACTCTGGGAAGGCTCATGCCAAGGAGTACTTCCCAGAACTTCTGTTGCCAGTGTCCTTGTCCTCATGGTGAGCCACAGCCACCCCCATCTGCGCAGGAAACCCACCAACACTAGCAGTTAGGTCTGGTTCAGTCTCCTATGGGGTCACTTCTCCCTCCCCTGGGTTCCAATGCTCACACTACTTTGTGTGTGTGCTCCAAGAGTGGAGTCTTTGCTTTCCTCAGTCCTGTCAAAGTCCTGCAATCCAATCCCACTAGCCTTCAAAGTCTGATTCTCTAGGAATTCCTCCTCCTGTTGCCAGACCTCCAGGTTGGGAAGCCTGACATGCGGTTTAGAACCTTCACTCCATTCGGTGGACTTCTGTGGTATAAGACTCACTCCAGATGGAGAGGAAGATGGCGGAAGAGTAAGACGCGGAGATCACCTTCCTCTCCACAGATATACCAGAAATACATCTACACGTGGAACAACTGCTACAGAACACCTACTGAAGGCTGGCAGAAGACCTCAGACCTCCCAAAAGGCAAGAAACTCCCCACGTACCTGGGAAGGGAAAAAACAGAGACAAAAGAATAGGAACGGCACCTGCACCAGTGGGAGGGAGCTGTGAAGGAGGAGAAGTTTCCACACACTAGGAAGCCCCTTCACGGGCGGAATCTGCGGGAGGCGGAGGGGGGAGCTTCAAAGCCGCGGAGGAGTGCACAGCAACGGGTGCGGAGGGCAAAGCGGGGAGATTCCTGCACAGAGGATTGGTGCCGACCGGCACTCACCAGCCCGAGAGGCTTGTCTGCTCACCCGGTGGGGCAGGCGGGGCTGCGAGCTGAGGCTCTGAGGCTCGGGTTTCGGTTTCGAATGGAGCACAGGGAGAGGACTGGGGTTGGCGGCTTGAACATAGCCTGAAGGGGTTAGTGCACCACCGCTAGCCGGGAGGGAGTCCGGGGAAAAGTCCGCACCTGCCGAAGAGGCAAGAGACTTTTTCTTCCCTCTTTGTTTCCTGGTGCGTGAGGAGAGGGGTTTAAGAACGCTGCTTAAAGGAACTCCAGAGACGGGCGTGAGCCGCGGCTAAAAGCGCAAACCTCAGAGACAGGCGCGAGCTGTGGCTAAAAGCGCGGACCCCCAGAGACAGGCGCGAGCCATGGCTAAAAGCGCGGACCCCAGAGATGGGAGGGAGACGCTAAGGCTGCTGCTGCCACCAACAAGGGGCCTGTGTGCGAGCACAGGTCACTCTCCACACCCCTCTTCCGCGGAACCTGTGCAGCCCGCCACTGCCAGGTTCCCGGGATCCAGGGACAACTTCCCTGGGAGAACGCACGGCGGGCCTCAGGCTGGTGCAAAGTCATGTCGGCCTTTGCTGCCGCAGGCCCGCCCCGCACTCCGTGCCCCTTCCTCCCCGCCGGCCTGAGTGCGCCAGAGCCCCCGAATCAGCGGCTCCTTTAACACCGTCCTGTCTGAGCAAAAACCAGACACCCTCCAGCAACCTACATGAAGAGGCAGGGCCAAATCCAAAGCTGAGCCCCAGTGAGCTGTGAGAACAAAGAAGAGAAAGGGAAATCTCTCCCAGCAGCCTCAGAAGCAGCGGATTAAAGCTCCACAATCAACTTGATATACCCTGCATCTGTGGAATACCTGAATAGACAACCAATCATCCCAAATTAAGGAAGTGGACTTTAGGAGCAAGATCTATGAGTTTTTTCCCTTTTCCTCTTTTTGTGAATGTGTATGTGTATGCTTCTGTGTGAGATCTTGTCTGTGTAGTCTTGCTTCTACCATTTGTCCTAGGGTTCTATCCATCCATGGTTTTTATTTTGATTTTCTTCTTAATAATTAATTTTAATAACATTATTATACTTTACCTTCGTTCTTTCTTTCTTTCTTTCTTTCTTTCTTTCTTTCTTTCTTTCTTTCCTTCCTTCCTTCCCTCCTTTAGACAACGAATCATCCCAAATTGAGGAGGTGGTCTCTGCGAGCAAGATTCATGATTTTTCCCCCTTTACCTCTTTTAGTGAGGGTGTATGTGTATGCTTCTGTGTAAGATTTTGTCTGTATAGCTTTGCTTCCAACATTTGTCCTAAGGTTCTATCCGTCCCTTTTTTTTTCCTAAATAAGTATTTTTTAATTCAATAACTTTATTATACTTTATTTTATTTTTACTGTATCTTCTTTCTTTCTGTCTTTTTTCCTTCTTTCCCTCTTTCCTTCCTTCCTCCCTCCCTGTCTCCCTCCTTTTTTTCCTTGTCTACTTTCCTTCTTTGCTTCTTTCTTTCTTTCTTAATTCCATCCTTCCTTCCTTCCTTCCCTCCGTTCCTTCTTTCTTTCCTCATACTTATACTAATTCTCCCTACGTTTTCTCCCTTTTATTCTGAGCTGTGTGGATGAAAGGCTCTTGGTGCTCCAGCCAGGAATCAGGGCTCTGTCTCTGAGGTGGGAGAGCCAAATTCAGGACACTGGTCAACAAGAGACCTCCCAGCTTCACATAATATCAAACGGCGAAAACCTCCCAGAGACCTCCATCTTAACACCAGCACCCAGCTTCACTCAACGACCAGCAAGCCACAGTGCTGGAAAACCTATGCCAAACAACTAGCAAAACAGGAACACAACCCCACCCATTAGCAGAGAGGCTACCTAAAATCATAATAAGGCCACAGACACCCCAAAACACACCACCAGACGTGAACCTGCCCACTAGAGAGACAAGATCCAGCCTCATCCACCACAACACAGGCACTAGTCCCCTCCACCAGGAAGCCTACACAACCCACTGAACCAACCTTAGCCAATGGAGACAGACATCAAAAACAGCGGGAACTCTGAACCTGCAGTCTGCAAAAAGGAGACCCCAAACACAGTAAGATAAGCAAAATGAGAAGACAGAAAAACACACAGCAGATAAAGGAGCAAGATAAAAATGTACCAGACCTAACAAATGAAGAGGAAATAGGCAGTCTACCTGAAAAAGAATTCAGAATAATGATAGTAAGGATGATCTGAAATCTTGGAAATAGAATGGACAAAATGCAAGAAACAGTTAACAAGGACCTAGAAGAAATAAAGATGAAACAAGCAATGATGAACAACACAATAAATGAAATTAAAAGTACTCTAGATGGGATCAATAGCAGAATAACTGAGGCAGAAGAACGGATAAGTGACCTGGAAGATAAAATAGTGGAAATAACTACTGCAGAGCAGAATAAAGAAAAAAGAATGAAAAGAACTGAGGACAGTCTCAGAGACCTCTGGGACAACATTAAACGCACCAACATTCGAATTATAGGGGTTCCAGAAGAAGAAGAGAAAAAGAAAGGGACTGAGAAAATATTTGAAGAGATTATAGTTGAAAACTTCCCTAATATGGGAAAGGAAATAGTTAATCAAGTCCAGGAAGCACAGAGAGTCCCATACAAGATAAATACAAGGAGAAATACGCCAAGACACATGTTAATCAAACTGTCAAAAATTAAATACAAAGAAAGCATATTAAAAGCAGCAAGGGAAAAACAACAAATAACACATAAGGGAATCTGCATAAGGTTAACAGCTGATCTCTCAGCAGAAACCCTACAAGCCAGAAGGGAGTGGCAAGACATACTGAGAGTGATGAAGGAGAAAAACCTGCAACCAAGACTACTCTACCCAGCAAGGATCTCATTCAGATTTGATGGAGAAATTAAAACCTTTACAGACAAGCAAAAGCTGAGAGAGTTCAGCACCACCAAACCAGCTTTACAACAAATGCTAAAGGAACTTCTCTACACAAGAAACACAAGAGAAGGAAAAGACCTACAATAACGAACCCAAAACAATTTAGAAAATGGGAATAGGAACATACATATCGATAATTACTTTAAATGCAAATGGACTAAATGCTCCCGCCAAAAGACACAGATTGAATAGATGCCAAAACAAGACCCTTATATATACTGTCTAAAAAGACCCACTTCAGACCTAGAAACACATACAGACTGAAAGTAAGGGGATGGAAAAAGATATTCCATGCAAATGGAAACCAAAAGAAAGCTGGAGTAGCAATTCTCATATCAGACAAAATAGACTTTAAAATAAGGACTATTAAAAGAGACAAAGAAGGACAGTACATAATGATCAAGGGATCGATCCAAGAAGAAGATATAACAATTGTAAATATTTATGCACCCAACATAGGAGCACCTCAATACATAAGGCAAATACTAACAGCCATAAAAGGGGAAATCGACAGTAACACATTCATAGTAGGGGACTTTAACACCCCACTTTCACCAATGGACAGATCATCCAAAATGAAAATAAATAAGGAAACACAAGCTTTAAATGATACATTAAACAAGACGGAGTTAATTGATATTTATAGGACATTCCATCCAAAAACAACAGAATACACATTTTTACCAAGTGCTCATGGAACATTCTCCATGAAAGTTCATATCTTGTGTCAAAAATCTAGCCTTGGTAAGTTTAAGAAAATTGAAATTGTATCAAGTATCTTTTCCGACCACAACTCTATGAGTCTAGATATCAATTACAGGAAAAGATCTATAAAAAATACAAACACATGGAAGCTAAACAATACACTACTTAATAACGAAGTGATCACTGAAGAAATCAAAGAGGAAATAAAAAAATACCTAGAAACAAATGACAATGGAGACAAAACGACCCAAAACCTATGGGATGCAGCAAAAGCAGTTCTAAGGGGGAAGTTTATAGCAATACAAGCCCACCTTAAGAAGCAGGAAACATCTCGAAAAAACAACGTAACCTTGCACCTCAAGCAATTAGTGAAAGAAGAACCAAAAAACCCCAAAGCTAGCATAAGGAAAGAAATCATAAAAATCAGATCAGAAATAAATGAAAAAGAAATGAAGGAAACAATAGCAAAGATCAATAAAACTAAAAGCTGGTTCTTTGAGAAGATAAACAAAATAGATAAACCACTAGCCAGACTCATCAAGAAAAAAACGGAGAAGACTCAAATCAATAGAATTAGAAATGAAAAAAGAGAGGTAACAACTGACACTGCAGAAATAAAAAAGATCATGAGAGATTACCACAGGCAAATCTATGCCAATAAAATGGACAATCTGGATGAAATGGACAAATTCTTAGAAAGGCACAACCTGCCAAGACTGAATCAGGAAGAAATAGAAAATATGAACAGACCAATCACAAGCACTGAAATTGAAACTGTGATTAAAAGTCTTCCAACAAAAAAAAGCCCAGGACCAGATGGCTCAACAGGAGTATTCTATCAAACATTTAGAGAAGAGCTAATACCTATCCTTCTCAAACTCTTCCAAAATATAGCAGAGGGAGGAACACTCCCAAATTCCTTCTACGAGGCCACCATCACCTTGATACCAAAACCAGACAAGGATGTCACAAAGAAAGAAAACTACAGGCCAATATCACTGATGAACATAGACGCAAAATTCCTCAACCAAACACTAGCAAACAGAATCCAACAGCACATTAAAAGGATCATACACCATGATCAAGTGGGGTTTATTCCAGGAATGCAAGGATTCTTCAATATACGCAAATCTATCAATGTGATAAACCATATTAAAAATTGAAGGAGAAAAACCACATGATCATCTCAATAGATGCAGAGAAAGCTTTTGACAAAATTCAACACCCATTTATGATAAAAACCCTACAGAAAGTAGGCTTAGAGGGAATTTTCCTCAACATAATAAAGGCCATATATGACAAGTCCACAGCAAACATCATCCTCAATGGTGAAAAACTGAAAGCATTTCCACTAAGATCAGGAACAAGACAAGGTTGCCCACTCTCAACACTCTTATTCAACATAGTTTTGGAAGTTTTAGCCACAGCAATCAGAGAAGAAAAGGAAATAAAAGGAATCCAAATCGGAAAAGAAGAAGTAAAGCTGTCACTGTTTGCAGATGACATGATCCTATACACAGAGAACCCTAAAGATGCTACCAGAAAAATACTAGAGCTAATCAATGAATTTGGTAAAGTGGCAGGATACAAAATTAATGCAGAGAAATCTCTGGCATTCCTATATACTAATGATGAAAAATCTGAAAGTGAAATCAAGAAAACACTCCCATTTACCATTGCAACAAAAAGAATAAAATATCTAGGAATAAACCTACCTAAGGAGACAAAAGACCTGTATGCAGAAAATTTTAAGACACTGATGAAACAAATTAAAGATGGTACAAATAGATTGAGAGATATGCCATGTTCTTGGATTGGAAGAATCAACATTGTGAAAATGACTCTACTACCCAAAGCAATCTATAGATTCAATGCAATCCCTATCTAACTATCACTGGCATATTTCACAGAACTAGAACAAAATATTTTGCAATTTGTATGGAAACACAAAAGACCCCGAATGGCCAAAGCAATCTTGAGAACGAAAAACAGAGCTGGAGGAATCAGGCTCCCTGACTTCAGACTACACTACAAACCTACAGTAATCAAGACAGTATGGTACTGGCACAAAAACAGAAACATAGAATACGGTCACCTTATCTTTGATAAAGGAGGCAGGAAGGTACAGTGGAGAAAGGACAGCCTCTTCAATAAGTGGTGCTGGGAAAACTGGACAGCTACATGTAAAAGTATGAGATTAGATCACTCCCTAACACCATACACAAAAATAAGCTCCAAATGGATTAAAGACCTAACTGTAAGGCCAGAAACTATCAAACTCTTAGAGGAAAACATAGGCACAACACTCTATGACATAAATCACAGCAAGATCCTCTCTGACCCAACTCCTAGAGAAATGGAAATAAAAACAAAAATAAACAAATGGGACCTAATGAAACTTCAAGGCTTTTGCACAGCAAAGAAAACCATAAACAAGACCAAAAGACAACCCTCAGAATGGGAGAAAATATTTGCAAATGAAGCAACTGACAAAAGATTAATCTCCAAAATTGAGGTTATGGGGAAGGGGAAGGGTGAGCTGTGACAGGGCGAGAGAGAGTCATGGGCATATACGCACTAACAAACGTAGTAAGGTAGATAGCTAGTGGGAAGCAGCTGCATGGCACAGGGATATTGGCTCGGTGCTTTGTGACAGCCTGGAGGGGTGGGATAGGGAGGGTGGGAGGGAGGGAGACGCAAGAGGGAAGACATATGGGAACATATGTACATGTATAGCTGATTCACTTTGTTATAAAGCAGAAACTAACACACCATTGTAAAGCAATTATACCCCAATAAAGATGTTAAAAAAAAAAAAAAGACTCACTCCAGTTTGTGAGTCACCCACTCAACCGTTATGGGATTTGCTTTTATTGTGATTGTGCCTCTCCTACCATCTCATTGTGGCTTCTCCTTTGTCTTTGGATATGGAGTATCTTTTTTGATGAGTTCCAGTGTCTTCCTCTCAATGATTGTTCAGCAGTTAGTTGTGATTCCAGTGATCTTGCAAGAGGGAGTGAGCACACATCCTTCTACTCCGCCATCTTGAACCAATCCCTGTGCCTAACAATTTAATGCATATCTCTGAGTTCTAAAGAAACTAAGATCCCCAACCAGATGGAGGATGGTAACTTCAGTTTGAGCACAAGTAGGTGGACCCCAGACTGATTGGAACCAGAAGCCTGATGATTGAGATTCCTGGAACACCACTGTGTTACTTCATCACTAACCAATCAGAAGAGGGTTACACATGCTGCAGCCCTCCCCACAAATTTTGTCAATAAAAACTTTTTCACTGAAACCCATCAGGAAGTTCTTGTCTTTTGAGCATGAGCCACCCGTTCTCCTTGCTTGTCCCTTCAGTAAAACTTTCTCTGCTCCAAACTTCAACATTTCAGTTTGTTTGGCCTCACTATGCATTAGGCATATGAACTTGGGTTTGACAACAATCCCATATATACCATTTACTTTTTAAAGTTATTTTGTAGTGAGTTTCCTATTACTTATAAACAAAAACTCCTACCTGATATAGAGGTGTTCTTTTTGTGTCTGTTTTTCAGTTGGTATTAGTCTAACAGTATCTTTATTCCATTACTTGGGAGATATTAATGGAAAGAGAGCAAATATTTTTAAGAAACCTAATAGTGATTCAGAATCATCTATAATAGCTACAGAATATTGGGAGGAAAGGAATTAATTCAACTTGAAAATTGTGAAGTGAATTAGAATCATCTCAGGTTACAAAACCTATTTATTGAATAATACACTCACAGAATTGCCAAACGAGAGACACCCTAAAGAACTGCTGTATCAGAAACATACAATGATAGAGACACTGAGTAACAGAATCAAAGATATTCAGAAACAAGATATGTGAGTATGCTTGCTCTTTTCTATTCATTCCAGTAATACTTAGTCCTATTTCTATTCTAGAACTCAACCCATTATAGTTGTTTCACCTCTACTGATCGATGAGTTCCTCACTGGTAAAATCCCTTCTTTGTCTTCATATTTCTAACAGTGATCATAATGTGCTGCATATAGTAGAACCGTAGTAGTGTTTTTGAATGGTTAAATGAACACAAGCACTCTTAGAGAGTGAGGGAACACTCAGAGGAGTGAGAACTCCCCAAGTGCTAGGTTGGACCTAGAAGGAACCTTGTTCCTCATTATCCCTCAACACTATGCTGACAAAATAACTTGTTTAAACAACTAAAATGAGGTTTTATGAACAAATCTTTAATCTGTCTCTGAAAGGTGCAGGGAATTAAATATCTAAGAAAACTTTACCATTTTTCAAAGATAATTCCTTGTTTTGTTTTAAAAGAAACTTATTTGAATAATAGAAATAAAATTACATTAAAGAGAATTTGAGAAACAAGAACAGATCACTCATAATAACTCACCTACATATAACCACTGTTATTTTGGAAAACAGAGTGCACTTGTAATTTTATATGCTGTTTGTTTTTTCACTTCACTTTGAGCAGTAAACATCATCCCATTTTGCAATCTAATCTACACAACTGCATTTTTCAATGGTTGAAAATAGTCTACACTGGGAATTCCCTGGTGATCTAATGGTTAGGACTCCACATACTCACTGTTGAGGGCCCTGAGTTCAATCCCTGGTCAGGAACTAAAATCCCACAAGTCCCATGTGATGCGGCCCACCCTCGAAAAAATTAGTCTACACAGTAAATGTACAAAACATTTATTTAGTGATTCTGTTGTTGAAGACAAATTACTTTCCATTTTACATTATTATAAGTAATACTGTAGTGAACAATCACATGCATATTATCTTTTCTATATATTAGATTATTGGTTAAGGCTAACAGTATCAAAACTGATATTAAACTTAAAAATTTTAATTTTCTCAATATATACTGTTCCAAAATGTTTCTAATTATTTATGATAATGTCAGTAACGTGTGACTGCACCTGCTTTGCCACATTTCAGTAAGGCAAATTATCATTTAAAAATGTATGCTAATATAATTGGTAAAAAGTGGAGATACTGTATTATCATTTTTTTCTTTTTTTTTTTTTTGGCTGCATTGGGTCTTTTTTGCTGTGCACAGGCTTTCTCTAACTGTGGCAAGCAGGGGCTACTCTTCATTGAGGTGTGCGGGCTTCTCATTGCAGTGGCTTCTCTTGTTGCAGAGCACAGGCTCTAGACATGTGGGCTTCAGTAGTTGTGGCATGCAAGCTCAGTAATTGTGGCTTGTGGGCTCTAGAGCACAGTCTCAGTAGTTGTGGTGCACTGGCTCAGTTGCTCTGTGGCATCTTCCTGGACCAGGGCTCGAACCCATGTCCCCTGCATTGGCAGGCAGATTCTTTAACAACTGTGCCACCAGGGAAGTCCTGCATTATCATTTTAATTCCCATTTTTCTTTTCTTGTAAGGTTAAACATTCTTTAATATATTTTTCCTTTATTGAATTTTCTTCAGCTTTATAGCAGCTTTTGTTGATAGCCTTAGAATCTCTCTTATCATCTGCTGCCTGTGCTAATGACTCTTACCTAAAACCTTAACTGGAAGATTTCCCTTGAAAGATTGGAGCCAGCTCCAGCAGAGGAGCCTATACCCTCCACCCAGGTCAGCTCTTAGTTAACAGCACAGGCCTGCAAAATCTTCACTCGCTTTCCTCAAGTAGCGGGGGCATGACTCTGAGGTGAAATTTGCATTCCAGATCACCCCATGGAATCAGATTGAGGCTAAACTTCATCTAAAAAAACATCTTTGTCTAGCTCTTTGCTTTCCTTATCCTGCTTCTCTCACTACCTTACAGGTAGCCTGAGCATAACTCATTTAAAAAAAATAGAATCTTGTATTTCAGGGTCTGCTTTAGAGGACAAACCTAAAATAAATATACTATGCATATTTACATGGTGTGGCCTTAATGTATGATTTTGGTGCTTTTTGTTTGTTTTTACTGTCTATTCCAGAATTTAGAGAATATAGAGATCTGTTTGCATGTAATATTTCCATAGGAAACAGATCGATATGATTCTTTTTACACTCCTACTGTAAAAAATAGATTCAAGTTTCTTTTATTTTAACAATTAATTACTTTAAATCTCATTTGCCCAGGGACACTACTAACTCAGTCTAAATGAGCTTTTCATGATTTCAAACTCCAGGTGGAAAGAGAACAACAAAGCATAACAAATACACTGACTGGGATAGAATTTTTTTTTTAATCGACTGCCAGAAACTTTCTTAATCAGGTATCATAATGCAAAAATGTTTGATATTGAAGATTAAAAATTTAAAGACATATACATTTAAAAGTGGGAGTATTTATTAATTTTGATTTGATTTGAAGCTAAAAACCTGACAGTTTAAATTTCATAACATAATATGTAGTATGGAATTCAAATTTGAATCACTTATCTGAGGACAATATTTTTTTATTCTTCTGTTTTGTTAATTTATACTCTTGTATTATATCATCTTTCTTCCATTTTCTTACATTTACTCAATTGTCCTATTTCTGACATCTTGAATTGGACAATTAAATCATTAATTTTCAAATTTTCTTTTTATAACATAAACATGTAAAGATACAGATTCTCATATATACTGCATTTTTTTATATTTATTCTACATATTTTTCTAATTGGCATTGAGATTTATTTTATGACCTATAAGATACATAACATCTGTGTTTTCTTATTTCCAGATGTATAAGGGAGTTTATAAATCATTTTGTATTTGGTTTCTAAGTTAATTCCTTTACACTTATAAAATAAAGTTTGTATACTAACAACTGTAGTCTTTGTGATCTTGTTCAAGGTCAATTATTTTAGTAATGTATATTTGTTTGAAAGCATTGTGTATTCTCTATTATTATTGGGTCTTGTGATGGTCCAATATATAGCATTCATTCTTCCCTTAAAAGACGAAGAGAAAACCATGTTGTTAATAAATTATAGCTTCTGTTATTGGTAAACATGACATAGAAGAATATGGTTAATGACTGGGGCAAACTGAGCTTCCTAATGCTGCAGCTAAGAATGAGACTTACCCATTCAGTATCAACCAATAATAGAATGTTGCAGTTCCTACCCTGTATGGGCAGAGGAGCAGAAAATATGTGCCCTCTGGAAGCATGTTGTATCCCTAAAGGCAAATAAAATAAAAGTCTGGACTATGCTTACCCAGTTCTTTACAAAAAGTCAATAATCAGATGTCAATTGATCTCACCTTGGAAAGAGTGAGGAAAGGGGTAAAGAGAGGCCATGAATGTTTAATAAAAGGTCCTTTACATTGATGGAATCATCATTAATGGGTTTAAGGATCTTTATGTATCAGTTAAATCAAGCGCTCAAAATAATATTCAAATCTTTTAAATCATACTTAATTTTCATCTGCTTGGTAAATCAATTTCTGAAAGAAATATGTTAAAATCTTTATAATTGTGGATTTGTCTATTTCTCTTTGTAATATTGTAGTTTGCTTCATATTTTTATAGTCTATTCTTTATCAGCTTCATATAAGATTAAAATTGAACTCTCTGGTGAATTATTCCTCTCATCACTTTTTCTAATACAATATTCTGTCTCAATTCAAGTTAATACAATATTAATATAACTCATCAACTTCTTTTCAGTTAATATTTATTCAGTATCTCTTCTCCATTTCTTTCTTCCAAATAATCCATGTCCTTTAAAGTACATATCTCAATTCCTAAAATACAATCTGATTTTCCCTTTTAACAGGTGGATTTGGGTGGTATTTCCTATTTTACTCTAAAGTTATTTACACTCACACGTTTATACATTTTCAACTGTAAGGGCCCTTTTGTTTCTGTAATAAATTTCTAATTTTATTGCATTGTAATCAGAGAATATTATTTGTATTGCTTTTCCTTTGTGGAATTTATGGAGACTTTCTTTATGATCTAATATATTGTTGATTTTTGTAAATATTCTATATGCCTTATAGAAGAAGACATATTTGCTATTACTGGGGCATACAGTTTGGAATATATCCATAAAATCTCTTTTATTAGTTTTATTAATTCTTCTAAATTCTTCCTTATTATTGCCAACTTGATTTGTCTTTAACTTTGAGAGATGTACTAAAATCAACCATTATTAATATGTTTCTATCTTTTCTTGTATTGCCTATAATTTCTGCTTTGTGAAGTGGTTGTTGTATTATCTGATGCATTGCTATTCATTACTATATATCTTATTGATGAAATTTTGCATCTAGTCTCAAAAGTGATTGGCTTGTAATTGTCCTATCATGTAAATTTCCTAAAGAGTTTTGGTATAAACAGAATTTAATAAAACAGGTTGGGTTGGGAAGTGTTTCTGTTCTTAGGACTAATTTGTGATTGGTGTTATTTCTTGTTTAGATATTTCATAATTCACTAGTGGAACCATTTAGGCTAAGAGTTTTCTTCATGGGAATGATTTTATTTACAGTATCAATTCCTTTAATAATTAGTGGGTTATTCTTATTCCCTATTCCTTCTTGTACACAGTGTAGAAAGTTGTACTATCTATAAATTTCCTGTTTTTAGCTTAATTTTCTAGTTAATTGATATAAAGTCCACAATTTATGATCTTTTCAATGTCTGTTTATTGTGTAGTGATATACTTTTAAATTTTAATTTCTGATATTATTTGTGCTTTCTCTTTTCTTCTCCTGGCTATCCTCATTAGGACTTTCAGTAAGTTTCTCCAAAGATCCAAATTTCAGTATAGTTTTTCATTTGTTTTATGTTTCACAAATATATGCTCCTTAGATTTTCTTTCTTTCCCTTGACTTTAGTTTAATTTTGTTATTTGTATAACTCTTTGTGATAGATGCTTAAATAAATGGTTTTCAGTTTTATCAATTTTTAAAATATATATTTAAAGCTTCTAACTTTCCTTTATTCAAACATTTAGCTCCATCCCACAAGGTTTTGGAAGTTATATGTCCATCATCTTTCAGGTTAAGATTTCTTACAGTCCACATTGTGATTTCTTCCTTGATCCATGAGTTCTTTCAAAGTATAGTGCTTATGTTACAATCATAGGGGAATTTTATACTTAGCTTCTTGTTATGGATTTATAGCTTAAATACACTGTGGTCAAATAATGTATTCCTGTAAGATTGGAGTCTTTGAAAATTGTTGAAACCTGCTTTATGGTCTAGAATATAGTCAATTTTTATAAATGTTGTGTAAGACCAGAAAAAATATATTTAATAACTGACACATTTATTCACTGAACAAGTTTACCTTTTATTATTGTATTTGAAATTATATATTATTATTATATTAGCTATATTAAAATGTTATTGCTTTATTATGTTATCATGGTATAATTTTTATTATATTGGAGAAATTAAGAAAAGGGACTGGGTTTAAATTCTAACTCTACCATTGGTATATGGCCATGGCAAAGCTGCTTAAACTCTTTGTACTTCAGTTTCTATTTCTGTAAAGTGAGAAGAACAAGAGCGATTAACTCATAGGGATTAGTAACAATCAATATAGTTACTCTTTGGAAAGTGCTTACAGCAGTGACTATCACACAATAAGTGTTCCATAACTTTTGGATGTTATAAGTGAACAAAAAAAGGAGATAGAGGAGCTAGGCAGATGGTTCAAGTTGTGATATATGTCCAGTGAAGTATGTACACAATAGTTCTTGTGATAGACTGGTCAAAGGCTTTAAAAATGAGACTTTTCAAATACTTAATGGAAAATTTCTATGCAAGTTGAAATACCACTGCAGCATGCACTTTTCATAGATCTAAATGTAAAATGCAAAACTATAAAACTTCTAGACGAAAATATAGGAGAAATTCTGCATGACCTTGGCTTTAGTGATGAGAATTTACATATAACAACAAAAACACGATGTATAAAAGAACAAATTGATAAGTTGGACTTTATTAAAATTAAAACTTCTGCTCTGTGAATGATACCGTTAGAGAATGAAAAGATAAGCCACAGACTGGGAGAAAGGATTTGTAAAACATAGATTTGATAACAAACTTATATCCAAAATATATAAAACACTTTTAAAACTCAACAATAAGAAAATAAATCACCCATTTAAAAATGTGGGAATACCTGAACAGCTCACAAAAGAAGATATACAGATGGCAATTAAACACATAAAAAGATGTTCAACATCATTTGCCATTAGGGGAATATAAATTAAAACAAGGAGATATCACCACACATCTATTAAAATTATTTAAATACCAAATATCTGAAAATGCCAAGTGTTGGCAAGGATTTGGAGCAACAAGAACTTTCACTTATTTCTGGTAGGAATGCAAAATGGCACAGCTACTTTGGAAGACACTTAGGCAGTTTTTACAAAGCTAAACATAGTCTTACCATGCGATCCATTAAGCAAACTCTTAGGTACTTATCCAGCTGACTTGAAAGTTTATTTCCATATGAAAACTTGCATATGAATGTTTATAGCATTTAATCATGGTCACCAAAAACTGGGAGCAACCAAAATGTTCTTCAATAAATGAAGGTATAAACAAACTAGTATATCCATACTATGTAGTACTATTCACTGTTTAAAAGGAATAGGCTATTAATCCACTCTCCAACATAGATGAGCTGTAGATGCTTATTGCTCAGTAAAGGAGTCCAGTATGAGAAGGCTACATATATAAATATATCAGTTTATTTATATAACATTCTGGAAAATGAAAAACTATAGAATTGGTAAACTGATCACTGGTTGTCCAGGATTTGAGATGGAGGAGAGGCACTACATAAATCACAGGAGATTTTTTAAGGTGTTGATACTGTTATGTATCTAGTGGTAGATACCTGACATTATCCATTTATCAAGTCCATAGAACTTTACAGCACAAAGAGTAAACCCTAATGTATGTAAATTATAAAACATCAACTAGAAAGGCAGGGTATCTCAGGATGAAATGCAAACTGTGACAACAAGATCTAACTGCATTACAAATGTATAATATAACCTGACTGAAGAGGGTCATGGGAAAGATGCTGACCTGAGTAACTTTGGAAATGTATGGAACCTATAAGACTAAAGACAATGTAATGGCACATAACACTGTTTGATTGGAAAAGTCATTCCCTTGTGTGTAAGTTATCAATACCAAAACCAATACACATATATACTGGAATTGAATAAATAAGTAAATGATTGGTGGATGGTGGGAGCCAGGTTTTTTTCCATGGTAGTGAGTGAGATTATGCATGAGCAAGGAGAGAAAGCTAGAATGAGCCTTTTAGTACTGAGTTAGAGTTGAAGACAGCAGTATAAACTCATGTTTAACTCATAGATACAAGCCCAATACAGATATGGTTGGATATATATTTATGTATATTATTTATTAGATCTGTGTATATACACAGATTTGTATATATATATATATATATATACACACACACATTTCCTAGCTCTATCTGCTAAGAAGGCTTAGAAGCAATGACACTCCAGTAGCAACAAGCACATCCCATGCTCATATAGTGGTTTCTAATTCCATTCCCCAATAAAGGGAACATAGATCCTTGTAGAAATGGCCAGTTCTAGAACTGGGGCAGGAAATAGGAAACATACAAAATGAGCCTGGGACATCTTATGGTGCCAGAAAGTAAGAAAGTGCTCAAAAAAAAAAAAAAAAAAAAACCTCACAATGATGAGGACATGTCAAAGGAACAGAGGAACCAACTGAAAGAGCTCCAAATGGCCAAAGTTGGAACAATTTGAGCAATAAAATAAATAAGGTAGCATATCTATGTTTACATACTGATATAAATAGGTGAATAAATGAGGGAGAAAAGACTTATCTCCCATACAGCAGAATTCCATATAATGTATGTGTAAGCAGCTCTTTTGCCTCTTTCCTGTTTGTCTATTTCTGTTCCCCTTAAACCTTAATTATAAAAATGAGCTCACTATGTAACCTTTAACCTAACTCCTGACTTCTGTTCTACTAAATGCCTTGCCTAACCTGTTGATTCCTTTCCTGGATTAAAAGGAGTAAGAAAGAAGAATTAATTAGTTAAAGAATGACAGACATTCTTCCCCCAGCTTCCCTCTTAGCAAATTTGCAGGTAAATGACACAGCAGGTTAGCATCCAAAGGAAGATCAGGAGAAGTCAGTAGGTCTGCAAACAATGGAAAATTGAAGCATCTGACTTCCTACCTTAATGATGAACTGAGATTGTTTCTCCTTTTTACCTTTAAAAACTGTCATGGCTGAGCAGAAACTTTGGAGTTGGTCATGGGACATGAGTCTGCCTTCTGCCCAGATCACCAGCTTTTCTGAATACAGCACCTTTCCTTTCTACTGACACTTGCCCCTCCATTATTGACTTTTGAGGGGTGAGGAGCCGAACCTAAGTTCAGTAACATATATAGATACTGGCCCCTCACTGAGGTGGAGCAGACGTCCTTCCCACACTTAAAATGTGGGCAAGGCTTTCTAACTGGAAAAGGAAGGAAGGAGAAGTAATTTTATAGTGGAAAAATATGGCAAAATCAACTTCAGCCAGTTGATCAAGGTTAGCATCATCAGTGATGTAATTTTGATAGCATGTACTTTTGATATAATGGATTGAGAATGGTAGTTTACCTCCCAAAACCCATAACCCCAGTCTAACCATAAGAGAAACAGCTGACATACCAAAATCAAGGGGTATTCTACAAAATACTTGATCAGCACTCCTCAAAACTGTCAAAGTTATCAAAAACAAAGAAAGTCTAAAAAATTGTCACAGGCTGGAGGAGTCTAAGGAGACATGAACACTGAATAAATGTGGCATATAGGATAGGACCCTAACATAAGAAGGACCTTAAATTTAGAAAAAAAAGGGAATTAAAAGAATCTGAATAAAGTATGGAGTTTAGTTAAGAATAAAAGTTATTTGCAATGTTGTAATCCTCGTACAAGAAACACTTTTCCATAAAACCATTATTAAAACCTGCCATTCTAACAAAGATTGTTTCTTTATCCATATAAAGCAATTCAAAATAGGCATAAAAGGAATAGCACTTTAAGAGATAATTTATAAATGGAAGTATTTCAGCAGAAGTAGGAGCCTGGAGCTAATGGAAACTCTGAGAACCTAGATCCTCTAGTAATTCATAGAACTCTTGGAGATAGTTTGGGACTTCCATAAGACATAGATAGGGATTCAAGTTCATTCTAACTAGGTCTTACTGGACAATAAGACCTTAGTTAATATTTGGGTTACAATTGGTTAGAGTATAAGAATATACGAGGAAGACGACTCTTTCATGTTTTTCATTAAGTAGAGAAATTTAAAAGAACACATTATGGTTTTAATCAATAAAATTACAATTTTTTTAACATCTTTATTGGGGTATAATCGCCTTACAATGGTGTGTTAGTTTCTGCTTTATAACAAAGTGAATCAGTTATACATATACATATGTTCCCATATCTCTTCCTTCTTGTGTCTCTCTCCCTCCCCCTTCCCTATCCCACCCCTCCAGGTGGTCACAAAGCACCGAGCTGATCTCCCTGCGCTATGCGACTGCCCCCGACCAGCTATCTACCTTACGTTTGCTAGTGTATATATATCCATGCCCCTCTCCCGCCCAGTCACAGCTCACCCCCCGCCCTCCCCATATCCCCAAGTCTGCCCTCTAGTAGGTCTGCATCTCTATCCCTGTCCTACCCCTAGGCCCTTCATGACATTGTATTTTTTCTCAAATTCCATACATATGTGCCAGCACACGGCACCTGTCTCTCTCCCTCCAACTCACTTCACCCTGCATGACAGACTCCAGGTCCATCCACCCCACCACAAATAGCTCAATTTCGTTTCTCCTTAAGGCTGAGTAATATTCCATTGTATATATGTACCACATCCTCTCAATCCACCCATCCAATGATGGGCACCTAGGCCGCCTCCATCTCCAGGCCACTGCAAACAGAGCTGCAATGAACATCATGGCACACGACTCCCCCTGAACTATGGTTTTCTCAGGGTACATGCCCAGCAGTGGGACTGCTGGGTCACATGGCTGTTCCATTTGTAGTTTTTAAGGAACCTGCACACTGCTCCCCACAGTGGCCGTACCAATTCACACTCCCACCAGCATTGCAAGAGTGCTCCCCCCTCTCCACACCCACCCAGCATTCACTGTTCCCAGATTCTTTGATGATGGCCATTCTGACTGGTGTGAGATGATATCTCATTGTAGTTTTGATTTGCATTTCTCTAATGATTAGTGATGTTGAGCATTCTTTCATGTGTTTGTTGGCAGTCTGTATATCCTCTTTGGAGAAATGTCTATTTAGGTCTTCTGCCCATTTTTGGATTGGGTTGTTTGTTTTTTTTTGTTTTAGAGCTGCATGAGCTGCTTATAAATTTTGGAAATTAATCCTTTGTAAGTTGCTTCATTTGCAAATATTTTCACCCATTCTGAGGGTTTTCTTTTGGTCTTGTTTATGGTTTCCTTTGCTGTGCAAAAGCTTTGAAGTTTCATTAGGTCCCATTTGTTTATTTTTGTTTTTATTTCCATTTATCTAGGAGGTGTGTCAAAAAGGACCTTGCTGTGATTTATGTCATAGAGTGTTCTGCCTATGTTTTCCTCTAAGAGTTTGATAGTTTCTGGCCTTACATTTAGGTCCTTAATCCATTTTGAGCTTATTTTTGTGTATGGTGTTAGGGAGTGATCTAATCTCATACTTTTACATGTAGCTGTCCAGTTTTCCCAGCACCATTTATTGAAGAGGCTGTCCTTTCTCCACTGTACATTCCTGCCTCCTTTATCAAAAGTAACGTGACCATATGTGCATAGGTTTATCTCTGGGCTTCCTATCCTGTTCCAATGATCTATCTTTCTGTTTTTGTGCCAGTACCATACCGCCTTGATTACTGTAGCTTTGTAGTGTAGTCTGAAGTCAGGGAGCCTGATTCCTCCAGCTCCGTTTTTCGTTCTCAAGATTGCTTTGGCCATTCGGGGTCTTTTGTGTTTCCATACAAATTGCAAAATATTTTGTTCTAGTTCTGTGAAAAATGCCAATGGTAGTTTGATAGGGATTGCATTGAATCTATAGATTGCTTTGGGTAGTAGAGTCATTTTCACAATGTTGATTCTTCCAATCCAAGAACATGGTATATCTCCCCAGCTATTTGTGTCATCTTTAATTTCTTTCATCAGTGTCTTATAATTTTCTGCATACAGGTCTTTTGTCTCCTTAGGTAGGTTTATTCCTAGATATTTTATTCTTTGTGCTGCAATGGTAAATGGGAGTGTTTTCTTGATTTCACTTTCAGATTCTTCATCATTAGTGTATAGGAATACCAGAGATTTCTGTGCATTAATATTGTACCCTGCTACTTTACCAAATTCATTGATTAGCTCTAGTAGTTTTCTGGTAGCATCTTTAGGATTCTCTATGTATAGGATCATGCCATCTGCAAACAGTGACAGCTTTACTTCTTCTTTTCCGATTTGGATTCCTTTTATTTCCTTTTCTTCTCTGATTGCTGTGGCTAAAACTTCCAAAACTATGTTGAATAAGAGTGGTGAGAGTGGGCAACCTTGTCTTGTTCCTGATCTTAGTGGAAATGCTTTCAGTTTTTCACCATTGAGGATGATGTTGGCTGTGGGTTTGCCATATATGGCCTTTGTTATGTTGAGGTAAGTTCCCTCTATGCCTACTTTCTGCAGGGTTTTTTTTTATAATAAATGGGTGTTGAATTTTGTCAAAAGCTTTCTCTGCATCTATTGAGATGATCATATGGGTTTTATCCTTCAATTTGTTATTATGGTGTATCACATTGATTGATTTACATATATTGAAGAATCCTTGCATTCCTGGTATAAACCCCACTTGATCATGGTGTATGATCTGTTTAATGTGCTGTTGGATTCTGTTTGGTAGTATTTGGCTGAGGATTTTGGCATCTATGTTCATCAGTGATATTGGCCTGCAGTTTTCTTTCTTAGTGACATCCTTGTCTGGTTTTGGTATCAAGGTGATGGTGGCCTCATAGAATGAATTTGGGAGTGTTCCTCCCTCTGCTATATTTTGAAAGAGTATTAGAAGGATAGGTGTTAGCTCTTTGCTAAATGTTTGATAGAATTCATCTGTGAAGCCATCTGGTCCTGGGTTTTTGTTTGTTGGAAGACTTTTAATCACAGTTTCAATTTCAGTGCTTGTGATTGGTCTGTTCATATTTTCTATTTCTTCCTGATTCAGTCTTGGCAGGTTGTGCCTTTCTAAGAATTTGTCCATTTCTTCCAGGTTTTCCATTTTATTGGCATAGAGTTGCTTGTAGTAATCTCTCATGATCTTTTGCATTTCTGCAGTGTCAGTTGTTACTTCTCCTTTTTCATTTCTAATTCTATTGATTTGAGTCTTCTCCCTTTTTTTCTTGATGAGTCTGGCTAATGGTTTATCAATTTTGTTTATCTTCTCAAAGAACCAGCTTTTAGTTTTATTGATCTTTGCTATTGTTTCCTTCATTTCTTTTTCATTTATTTCTGATCTGATTTTTATGATTTCTTTCCTTCTGCTAACTTTCTTTTTTTTTTTTTTTTGTTCTTTTTTCTCTAATTGCTTGAGGTGCAAGGTTAGGTTGTTTATTCGAGATGTTTCCTGTTTCTTAAGGTGGACTTGTTTTGCTATAAACTTCCCTCTTAGAACTGCTTTTGCTGTATCCCACAGGTTTTGGGCCTTCGAGTCACCACTGTCATTTGTTTCTAGGTATTTTTTTTTATTTCCTCTTTGATTTCTTCAATGATCACTTCGTTATTAAGTTGTGTATTGTTTAGCCTCCCTGTGTTTGTATTTTTTACAGATATTTTCCTGTAATATCTAGTCTTATAGCATTGTGGTCAGGAAAGTTACTTGATACAATTTCAATTTTCTTATATTTACCAAGGCTGTATTTGTGATCCAAGATATCATCTATCCTGGAGAATGTTCCATGAGCACTTGAGAAAAATGTGTATTCTGTTGCTTTTGGATGGAGTGTCCTATAAATATCAATTAAGTCCATCTTGTTTAATGTATCATTTAAAGCTTGTGTTTCCTTTTTTTATTTTCATTTTTGATGATCTGTCCATTGGTGAAAGTGGGGTGTTAAAGATCCCTACTATGATTGTGTGACTGTTGATTTCCCCTTTTATGGCTGTTAGTATTTGCCTTATGTATTGAGGTGCACCTATGTTGGGTGCATAAATATTTACAATTGTTATATCTTCTTCTTGGATCGATCCCTTGATCATTATGCAGTGTCCTTCTTTTTCTCTTGTAATAGTCTTTATTTTAAAGTCTATTTTGTCTGATATGAGAGTTGCTACTCCAGCTTTCTTTTGGTTTCCGTTTGCATGGAATATCTTTTTCCATCCCCTTACTTTCAGTCTGTATGTGTCTCTAGGTCTGAAGTGGGTCTCTTGTAGACAGCATATATATGTGTTTTGTTTTTGTATCCATTCAGCCAATCTGTGTCTTTTTGGTGGGAACATTTAGTCCATTTACATTTAAGGTAATTATTGATATGTATGTTCCTATTCCCATTTTCTAAATTGTTTTGGGTTCATTATTTTAAGTCTTTTCCTTCTCTTGTGTTTCTTTCCTAGAGAAGTTCCTTTAGCATTTGTTGTAAAGCTGGTTTGGTGGTGCTGAACTCTCTCAGCTTTTGCTTGTCTGTAAAGGTTTTAATTTCCCCACCAAATCTGAATGAGATCCTTGCTGGGTAGAGTAATCTTGGTTGCAGGTTTTGCTCCTTCATCACTTTAAATATGTCCTGCCAGTCCCTTCTGGCTTGCAGAGTTTCTGCTGAAAGATCAGCTGTTAACCTTATGGGGATTCCCTTGTGTGTTATTTTTTGTTTTTCCCTTGCTCCTTTTAATATGTTTTCTTTGTATTTAATTTTTGACAGTTTGATTAATATCTGTCTTGGCATATTTCTCCTTGGATTTATCCTGTATGGGATGCTCTGTGCTTCCTGGACTTGATTAACTATTTCCTTTCCCATATTAGGGAAGTTTTCAACTATAATCTCTTCAAATATTTTCTCAGTCCCTTTCTTTTTCTCTTCTTCTTCTGGAACCCCTATAATTCGAATGTTGGTGCATTTAATGTTGTCCCAGACGTCTCTGAGATGCTCCTCAGTTCTTTTCATTCTTTTTTCTTTATTCTGCTCTGCAGTAGTTATTTCCACTAAGTGATCTTCCAGGTCACTTATCCGTTCTTCTGCCTCAGTTATTCTGCTATTGATCCCATCTAGAGTACTTTTAATTTCATTTATTGTGTTGTTCATTGTTGTTTGTTTCATCTTTAGTTCTTCTAGGTCCTTGTTAAATGTTTCTTGCATTTTGTCTATTCTATTTCCAAGATTTTGTATCATCTTTACTATCATTATTCTGAATTCTTTTTCAGGTAGACTGCCTATTTCCTCTTCATTTGTTAGGTCTTGTAGGTTTTTATCTTGCTCCTTCATCTGCTGTGTGTTTTTCTGTATTCTCATTTTGCTTATCTTACTGTGTTTGGGGTCTTCTTTTTGCAGGCTGCATGTTTGTAGTTCTCGTTGTTTTTGGTGTCTGTCCCTAGTGGTTAAGTTTCGTTCAGTGGGTTGTGTAGGCTTCCTGGTGGAGGGGACTAGTGTCTGCGTTCTGGTGTATGAGGCTGGATCTTGTCTCTCTGGTGGGCAGGTCCACGTCTGGTGGTGTGTTTTGTGGTGTCTGTGGACTTATTATGATTTTAGGCAGCCTCTCTGCTCATGGGTGGGGTTGTGTTCCTGTTTTGCCAGTTGTTTGGCATAGGGTGTCCAGCACTGTAGCTTGCTGGTGTTGAGTGAAGCTGGGTGCTGGCATTGTGATGGAGATATCTGGGAGTTTTTTGCCATTTTATATTATGTGGAGCTGGGAGGTCTCTTGTTGATCAGTGTCCTGTAGTTGGCTCTCCCACCTCAGAGGCACAGCACTGACTCCTGGCTTTAGCAGCAAGAACCTTTCATCTGCACGGCTCAGAATAAAAGGGAGAAAATGTAAAGAGAAATAATTAGTAGAAGTAGGAAGAAAGAAAGAAAGTAAGGAAGGAAGGAAGGAAGGAAGCAAGGAAGGAAGAAAGAAAGGACTGAAGGAAAGAAGGACAGAAGGAAAGAAGGAAAGAAAGAAAGAAAGGAAGGAGGGAGGGAGGGAGGGAGGGAAGGTGGGAGGAAGGAAAGAAGGAGGGAAGGAAGGAAAAAAGAAAGAATGAAAGAAGATAAAATAAAATAAAGTAAAATATAATAAAGTTATTAAATTAAAAATAATTATTAAGAAAATAAATTTTTAAAAAGTAGGATGGATAGAACCTTAGGACAAATGGTGGAAGCAAAGCTATGCAGACAAAATCTCATATAGAAACATACAAATACATACAAAAAGAGGAAAAGGGGAAAAAAATCAAAAATCTTTCTCTCAAAGTCCATCTGCTCAATTTGGGATGATTCGTTGTCTAAAGGAGGGAAGGAAGGAAAGAAAGAAAGAATGAAAGAAGATAAAGTAAAATAAAATAAAGTTATTAAAATCAAAAATAATTATTAAGAAAAAAATTTAAAAAAAAAGAAACAGATTGATAGAAACCTAGGGCAAATGGTGGAAGCAAATCTATACAGACAAAATCTCACAGAGAAGCATACACATACACACTCACAAAAAGAGGCAAAGGGGAAAAAATCCTAAATCTTCTCTAAAGTCCACCTCCTCAATTTGGGATGATTCGTTGTCTATTCATGTATTCCACAGTTGCAGGGTACATCAAGTTGATTGTGGAGCTTTAATCTGCTGCTTCTGAGGCTGCTAGGAAAGATTTCCCTTTCTCTTCTTCGTTCTCACAGCTCCCAAATTTGGCCACGCCTCTGCCAGTAGGTCGCCAAAGGGCGTCTGTTTTTCGGTCAGACAGGACGGGGTTAAAGGAGTCGCTGATTCGGGGGCTCTGGCTCACTCAGGCCAGGGGGAGGGAGGGGCACGGAGTGCGGGGCGAGCTTGCAGCAACAGAGGCCAGGGTGACGTTGCATCAGCCTGAGGCTCACCATGCGTTCTCCTGGGGAAGTTGTCCCTGGATCCCAGGAACCTGGCAGTGGCAGGCTGCACAGGCTCCCCAGAAGGGTGGTGTGGAGAGTGACCTGTGCTCGCACACAGGCCCCCTGGTGGTGGCAGCAGCAGCCTTAGCGTCTCCCTCCCATCTCTGGGGTCCACGCTTTTAGCCGCTGCTCACGCCCATCTCTGGAGTTCCTTTAAGCAGAGCTCTTAATCCCGTCTCCTGGCGCACCAGGAAACAAAGAGGGAAGAAAAAGTCTCTTGCCTCTTTGGCAGCTCCAGACCTTTTCCCGGACTCCCTCTCGGCTAGCTGTGGTGCACTAACCCCTTCAGGCTGTGTTCACGCCGCCAACCCAAGTCCTCTCCCTGTGCTCCGACCGAAGCCTGAGCCTCAGCTCACAGCCCTGCCTGCCCTGGCGGGTGAGCAGAAAAGCCTCTCAGGCTGGTGAGTGCCGGTCGGCACCAATCCTCTGTGTGGGAATGTCCCTGCTTTGCCCTCTGCACTCCTGTTGCTGTGCTCTCTTCCATGGCTCCGAAGCTCCCCCCTCCACCACCCGCAGTCTCCGCCCGCGAAGGGGCTTCCTAGTGTGTGGAAACCTTTCCTCCTTCACAGCTCCCTCCCACTGGTGCAGATCCCATCCCTATTCTTCTGTCTCTGTTTTTTCTTTTTTTCTTTTGCCCTACCCAGGTACGTGGGGAGTTTCTTGCCTCTTGGGAGGTGTGAGGTCTTCTGCCAGTGTTCAGTAGGTGTTCTGTAGGAGTTGTTCCTTGTGTAGATGTATTTCTGGTGTATCTGTGGGGTGGAAGGTGATCTCTGTGTCTTACTCTTTCGCCATATTCCCCTCATCCTCTAAAATTACAATTTATACAGTAAGGCATGACCCTGCAAGTCTGAGATATTGATTGTTTTTATTAAAGCTATTGTGAATTTTAAGGAGACACTTTAAAATATTATAAGTATTTTGTATCAACAGATACTTACTTTGAGGAACATTAAGGAGGAAGAGGCCACAAAATAACAGTTTCTCCAAAGTATGTGTGCAGGGGTATCTATAAAAAACAATAGGAGCTGCTCCAACTCAGGAAGGTTTTTCAGAAAATGATGTCCATCAGGGTCAATAGTATGACTTCCCAAAGGGAGTATCATCCCTGGCTGAAAGTTTTGATATATTACCTGATATATACGTATTTCCCAGACTGTCCTGTGATATTTGTAGATATGATATTCCTACGTTTCAGCTACATATGGTTGAGAGGGAATCAAATGCCTACTCAATTATTCCTGAAGAATAATTTAATATGAGCAATGGCCAAGACACACCATAGGTCTTACTATGTAAGCAAGACCTGTGTACCTATTAGTAAGGAGGGCCTCTTCCCATTTGCAGAAGTTCCCTTTCACTGGGATAAAAGTAAGTGGGAACCACAGACACTAGAAATCTACCCTCACAATATCTCATCCAGAGTTCAAACATGTAAAAATCTTTTTATCCTCATTTTCCTGAATATTATATGGTGAAAACTGCTCAAGAATAGAAGCTATATATACATCTTTTTGAGAGCACTTCTCAATAAGAAGTGACCAGGTATACACATATGTATCTGTTGCAATAAAGATTCTGACCATTTTGATGTTTGACCATGAGAACTTTAAAGCCCAACCACTCCTTTTTTTCTTCTTCCCCAAATCTGGGAAAGTGGATAAAGAAGCATGCACATTCTCTCCTTTGGTGCCAGAGGGAAGTACAAACTTCCCTCACTCTAGCCCCACACCCAAGTCACAATGAAAAACAAAGCCACTTGCCCTTCCCTTCACTCAAGCTATTTTGGATCCATTTGGGTACCCACACTACTATTCACAGAAAGCCTCTCTGTGTGAATAATAAGCCTTTTCACATATCCTCTTGGTGTTTCAACATTTTTAGCAATTCGTTTTTGGAGAAAGATTGATCATACACTCTGGCAAACCACAAGACATCTATATAACTGAAACAGCACTTTCACACAGTATGTGTACTTGTTATGTGTGAGACATTTAAATATTTTCTACTTTGCTATATTCCTATTTATTGCTTCAGAAATGTTCACTATGGTCCACTTAATTGATTTAATGATTGTCTAATGTGGTGTTATCCATACCTCCCAAATTTCTTCAGTTTTTGAAGCTGACTTACCTCAGGTCACACATATAGAATGATGAAAAAGCTGAAACTACAACTCAGGTCTCCTCACTCCCAATCCAATGCATTTTCTATTATACCATGAGTATTTTGTATGGTAATAGAAAATGTCTTCTGCAAAGAAGCAGGCCATCTGTTCATATGATATAATGTCTACAGGAAAAGAACATTATTCTGATGCTCATACTCAACCTTCTAGTGCTAACATTAATATTCTTTTCACTTTTGTGCCTAAGTGAGTCTTCAGTAGCTTAAATGTATTATAGTTAAATTTACTAGAATATTATAAGTTTGAAAAGGATACTGGCTAGCATTTTTCAACTTACCATTTTTAACAATAGCCACTTTGTATGCAGTAGAATGAAATACTGACATGAATTTGCATACTGATTTTTCCTCTTTTTAAAATAAATGTACATGCTGTTTTAGAATTGTTAAGCTGCTCATCAAAGACGGGCTGCTGACATTTAAAGTATCAAAGTGTAAGTGCTATTGAAGCAGGTTCTATATGTAAAGTTGGCATTTGGAATTATATGTGTTTTGAAAAGCCATAAAATAAATAATAATTTATAAGTGGAATTATATGCTTAAATATAATTTACTCTAATGTGTGTAAACAGCAGTGAAGCAGTGAACAAAAAAGTTATTTAGGTAATTATAATTTTTAAAAGACCTTTACCACATTATTATCTGGATATTTTAGGAAATATTGTTTTTCTCTTCTTGTTAACCTTAAAGGACTGTTTGAATTCAATAAGTGAATTGAATCCTAGTAATACAAAGATATGACATCTTGAATTAAATGAATTAAAAATTTAGAAATATCATCTGATTCTTATCACAATCACTTCATTTTCCCTATGCATACTTCACTCATAGTTAATGAAATACTTTGTTCCATCAAACAAGATAACATGCATACACACAAAGACACATATATAGGAATGTACATTCAAAGATTAGAGGATGTGCTGATCAGTTTTGAGAACTCAGTGGGGTATGCAGCTAAGATTTGTCTTAAATTTTTTTTTTGAGTGTTAACATGAATGGAATCATAGCATGCTTTATGATTTTTTCCATGGATAAAGCCCCCATGTGAATCCTGATCCCTTAGACTTTGATCTAATTTGCCACATAGAACCCTTAAGTCCTGAAAGAGAATTAAGTTAAATCTTAGCTCCATAACTTACTGAATTCTCAGGACCTCAGTTGTCTTGCTTGGGCAATAGAAATAGTAATTTTTATGACAGAGGATTGTGAAAATTAAATTAAAAAGTGATTTTATATATATATATATATATATATATATATATATTTTCCCAGCTCCCAGTTCCCAGTACAGGGCAGGGTGTTCCACAAATATTAATTCTATTACTCTTACTATGTGATTGTTATCCAGGCTAAGTTTGCAAAATGTCTGATGGTCTTTGGTAAACTACTTTCCCTGAAAAAAGTAAAAACTTTGCATCAAGAGTCCTCACCTAGCCCTTCTAATGTTCTTGGTATTAACTATTCTAGATAACAAAACACAAGGTATATTATCAGAGTGTCTGCCACCAGAAAGGACATGTATTGTGGGCATGGATGATTTCAGTTGGAAATTACCAACATTAATCAAGTTTAAGATATAATCATTCTACAAAGTAAAACATGTTCATTAGGTAGAGTGAGAAGTTAGCTTATATATTTTTCACAGATGGTTAAGCATAAGATATAAGAGCCAAATTTATTTAGATTTCACAAGAGGTTTTGTGTATTTGTTGATCTATTTCTAATTTTCCCTTTTCTTTTACTTTGGGCTTTAATTGGATCTTGACTAGACTCTGACAGTCAATAAATAAAGAACAAGTACAGCAATTTATGAGTTTGATTATCTTATGCTTGGTATTTTTCCTGTGATGTAGAAGTTACTGCTCTCTTTTAGACAAGGAGGAAGTCAATACTCAGGTTGAAAAGAAAGCTCAGTATTTGATGTTATAAGCAAAGTTCTTTTTTAACCTCAGGAAGACAAATTCTAATAGAAATCATCTGAATGTCTAGTCTTAATTATTGGAAAACAAACAAAGCAATATTGGCTTGCCAACTGCTAAATTACTTAGTACCAAATGTTTTCATTTATTTTAGTAGAAAACTATTTCTAAAAGGGAAATAAAGACTGATAATATTTCTACATTAACATTTTAACCATTTTATACATTCTGTGAAGAACGTGAGTTATATTTCCTTTAACACTGATTTTTGTCAGCTGCTTTTTTTTTGACCTACTGGAATGAATCTCCTAGGGTTAAAGTGTTTAGAGAAAGGCATGTTTTTCTCTAACTTGGCAAGATAGTTGCATCAGTTGCTGAAACTTTTTGTTTCTGTTCTCTGAATGTATTCCCTCAATGTATTCAACTGGGCATTGTGAAGATAAAGAATTTTTAAATAATTTATAACTCTATCAGAAAGCAGTGATAAAATTGAATTTCTATGGCTTTTTTCCTTGAATATTAGAAACTAGTTATAAAAAAAATGTATGTTTACAAGTTGCTTCAAAAATAAGACACTAAAATTAAAAAGTATTTTGTTAGAGGGTATATTTTAAAGAACCCTCCATTGCTTCTGCTGAACAAAATAATTACATTTGTGTCTATCATATTAATTTACCAATAATAGCATTTCTTAGATAGTTTTCATCTTGATAATTTCAATAATATTTATTTTGATTGCTATATTAAATATCAAGTAATCATTACATAATAGGCTTTCCCTATTATTACTAATGGGAATTTGGTAAATCACAAATGATCACAAATTAGTTTCATCTCCTTCCATCAAAAAATGGAATCTAGTTCTAAACCCTTTGGATCTGGATTGGCTTTGTGATTTGCTTTGACTAATTGAATGAAACACAAATGATGTGGTGCACATTCTAAGCTTAAGCCTCAGGAGTCCTTAGGGCTGCCATTCTCTCCCTCTAGGAATGCTGTCTGCATTTGACCAAGACCAGGCTAGTCTGCTGGATGATGAGAGACTATGTGGGAAGAGAGAGCCAGTGAAATCAGTCAGTCCAGCTATACCACTTGTGGCCCTACACTTAATATTGTGTCCAGCTAGCACCTCAAAGAGCAGAGATGAACTATCATGGCTGAGCCTAGTCCAAATTTCTGACCCACAGAATTTTGAACAAATAAATGATTTTTATTTTAAGCCAATAAGTTTTGAAGTGTTTCATTATAAAGCAATGGTTAACTGATATAGGGATCATAAAAATACATACTGTGATATACTGTGTTACAATGGAATGTGTGTATGGATATAGATCATTTTAAAGAACTTTTTACATGATAGAGACAGTAGCCTTGAGTTTGATTCTTGACTCTTCACTTACTACCTGTGTGATCTTAGGCTAATTCCATAATCACTAAGCCTTTCTTCATCAGTAATATGGGATATAAAACTACTTTTCAGAGTAGTTGTGAAGATTAAATTGGCTAATTGATTTAAAGTATGTAGTGAACTGCCCAATACCTAATAAATGTGGAATAAATGTATGAAGTAATTAAGATGTGCATTACTTATAAAGTTTCTCAACATTTTAAAAAAGATGGCGTCTTTGAATAATTTTGTAATGAATTTTGTATCTAAAGAGTTCATCTTCATAGTAAAAAATAAATTGGGCCTCAATATCATTATACAATAATTAGAAGATTTTCACTGTTTTTGAGTCAGCGACTGTGAGTCAAACATATACTTTAGTGCTTTATATACCACTGTATTAACTTAATAAATAAATTGTTCTCCTTCTCATTCTTGGTAAGCAAACCTGACCTGCTATGTTTATTGTAATTATCTTGATTTTAACTAATTGGATTAGCCTTTTTAATGGTGCTTTATTAGTCCACCTGCATTCACATAATTCTCTTGATTTTACATTATACATAATTGATGGGAGACAAATTATTTACTGATTTAAAAAAAATAGGATTACTACTATACTACCAATCTCCTTCAGAGAGAAAGAGCATCATAAAAAAGCCTTGAAGGGTTTATAAGAGTAAATCCATGTGACAACATGGTTGGACCTTGAGGGCATTATGCTAAGTGAAATAAGTCAGACAGAAAAAGACAAATACCAAATACCTCATGACCACATTTATAGTGGAATCTTAAAAACAGAAACAGAAACAAAAAACTGAATTCATAAATATGGACAAAAGATTGCTGGTTGCCAGAGGTGGGGGTTCGGGGGGAGTGAAATGGGTGAAAGTAGTCAAAAGGATCAAACTTCCAGTTATAAAATAAATAAATCCTGGAGGTGTAATGTACAGCATGGTGACTGTAGTTAATAATACTGCATTGTATATTTGAAAATTGCTGACAGTAGATCTTAAAATTTCTCACTGTAAGAAAAAAATGTGGTGATGGATGTTAACTTTTTGTGGTGATCATTTTCCAATGTATGCATATATCAAATCATTATGTTGTAAACCTGAAACTAATATAATGTTATATGTCAATTATCTCTCAATTTTAAAAATTAAATATTTTTCTAGGAGATTTCCCCCTGTTTTTTTAGCCAAAGAACATCACTGCCCTTTCTTACCTTTGAAGTTATCTTCCTTCTTCTATCATGGCTTCCTGTTCTTCTCCTTGGATGATTTTCAATGTTGTTCACCTGGCCAAACAAAAACAAGCAGAAAAAAAGAGTAAATAAAGAGATATAAAATAATTTTAATGTTCTATTTTTCTTAGAAATGAGTGCTTAAATAATTGCATGTTTTGCCTACTCAGTTACTTTAAGCCTTTTGAACAGAATTTCTTAAGTTAGGTTCCAGAGATGGGTTTTAGGGGGTCCTAGGCCAAGAAAATTATATGTAGTAATTTATATATAGATGCAAAAGTACAATTATTTGATGAGGTGAGGTCAGGGACAAGACAAGAATTTTATCATATTTACAGAGAATTCCAAGACCCAATAAAGTTTAAGAAGCACTATGCTAGAGGTTCATGACTAAGAATTCTAAAAGTGTTGGAGAGAAGGTGTATATAACAAAAGAAAAATTTGGAGACTGTTGAAATAATCCAAGTGGGAAGCGATAAATCTGAGACTAGGTCAATGACAGTTGAGATGAAGAAGCTAGATTTAAAAAATATTTCTGAAGTATCTGCCTTATGTCAAGTACCCTAGGAAACAGACTCTGAAACAAAGAATTGCATTTAGGAGATTTATTGGGACTTCCTTTTGGAATCAAACTTAGAACAGAATGAAGGAAGCAGGACTACGTAGAGGGAGTAGTAAAACCATGATATGGTAGCAACAGAGGTCCCATCCAATCTTAGGAGGAATGCTGAGCTTGGTAAAGCCCCTCAAAAATGTGCAGTGAGGGGCTTCCCTGGTGGCGCAGTGGTTGAGAGTCCGCCTGCCGATGCAGGGGACATGGGCTCGTGCCCCGGTCCGGGAAGATCCCACATGCCACAGAGCGGCTGGGTCCGTGAGCCATGGCTGCTGAGCCTGTGCATCCGGAGCCTGTGCTCTGCAACTGGAGAGGCCACAGCAGTGAGAGGCCCGTGTACCGAAAAAAGAATAAAAAAGTGCAGTGAGGCAATAGGGCCAGGTCTTTTTACTCCTACATTGACCCATGATATGATGCAGGCTATATTTAGGGAGGGGACATGACCTTGGTGAGGCATCTTCCTTCAGCAGAGAGCAATTCCTGGGGAAGGACTCAATATAATACATCAGTGGTCAACATTCTTATCAGTTGAAAGAATGACTGCCTTGGTTTTGAGAGGGAATCTAAGTGTCTCACCTTGTATGCACTTGAAAAATATTAATATGATTTTAAAATATAGACATTTATTATAATAACTATGATGTGCCAGATTTGTGATAAGTACAATGAATGCAGCAGTTAACAGGAAAAATAATATCTTTCTTTGTATGGAGTTGTGTTCAAGGGGTGGAAGGAACAAAAACAAAAAAACACATAAATAAACAATATTGTGATAAATGCTGTGGAGAAAATAAACCAAGCTAAAATTTTGGAGAGTTACTGGTAAGCTATACATATATTTTTAGTCTTTATTGGAGTATAATTGCTTTACAATTTTGTGTTAGTTTCTGCTGTACAACAAACTGAATCACCTATATGTATACATATATCCCCATATGCCCTTGCTCTTGAGCCTCACTCCCACCCTCCCTGTCCCACCCCTCTAGGCCATCAAAAAGCGTCAAGTTGATCTCCCTATGCTATGCAGCAGCTTCCCACTAGCCATCCATTTTACATTTGGTAGTGTATATATATCAATATTACTCTCTCACTTCATCCCAACTTCCCCTTCCCCACCCCGCATGTCCTCAAGTCCATTCTCTATGTCTGCATCTTTATTCCTGCCCTGCCACTAGGTTTATCAGTACTGTTTTATTAGATTCCATATACATGTGTTAGCATATGATATTTGTTTTTCTCTTTCTGACTTACTTCACTCTGTATGACAGACTGTAAGTCCATCAACCTCACTACAAATAACAAAATTTCATCCCTTTTTATGGCTGAGCAATATTCCATTGTGTATATGTGCCACATCTTCTTTATCCATTCATCTGTTAATGGACACTTAGGTTGCTTCCATGTCCTGGCTATTGTAAATAGCACTGCACTGAACATTGTGGCACATGTCTCTTTATGAATTATGGTTTTCTCAGGGTATATGACAAGCAGTGGGATTGCTGGGTCATATGGTAGTTCTAGCTTTAGTTTTTTAAGGAACGTACATACTGTTCTCCATAGTGGGTGTATCAATTTACATTCCCACCAACAGTGCAGGTGGGTTCCCTTTTCTCCACACCCCCTCCAGCATTTATTGTTTCTAGATTTTTTGATGATGGCCATTCTGAGTGGTGTGAGGTGATACCTCATTGTGGTTTGATTTGCATTTCTCTAATGATTAGTGATGTTGAGCATATTTTAATGTTTACTGGAAATCTGCATGTCTTCTTGGAGAAATGTCTATTTAGGTCTTCTGCCCACTTTTGGAATGGGTTCTTTGTTTCCTTGGTATTAAGCTGAGTGAGCTGCTTGTATTTTTTGGAGATTCATCCTTTGTCAGTTGCCTCATTTGCAAATATTTTCTCCCATTCTGTAGGTTGTCTTTTCATCTTGTTTATGGTTTCCTTTGCTGTGCAAAACTTTTAGGTTTTATTAGGTCCCATTTGTTTATTTTTGATTTTATTTTCATTACACTAGGAGATGGGTCAAAAAGGATCTTGCCATGCTTTATGTCACAGAGTGTTCTGCCTATGTTTTCGTCTAAGACTTTTATAGTGTCTGGTCTTACATTTAGTTCTTTAATCCATTTTCAATTATTTTTGTGTATAGTGTTAGGAAGTGTTCTAATTTCATTCTTTTACCTGTAGCTGTACAGTTTTCCAGCACCAATTATTGAAGAGGCTGTCATTTCTCTATTGTGTATTCTTTACTCCTTTGTGAAATATAAGGTGGACCATATGTGCATGGGTTTATCTCTGGGCTTTCTATCCTGTTCCATTGATCTATATTTCTGTGTTTGTGCCAGTACCATATTGTCTTGATTACTGTAGCTTTGTAGTAGTCTGAGGTCAGGGAGCCTGATTCCTCCAGCTCCATTTTTCTTTCTCAAGAATGCTTTGGATATTTGGGGTCCTTTGTGTTTCTATACAAATTTTAAAATTTCTTGTTCTAGTTCTGTGAAAAATGCCAGTGGTAATTTCATAGTATTGCATTGAATCCGTAGATTGCTTTGGGTAGTATAGTAATTTTCACAATGTTGATACTTCCAATCCAAGAACATGGTATATCTCTTCATTTGTTTGTATTGTTTTTAATTTCTTTCATCAGTGTCTTATAGTTTTCTGCATACAGGTCTTTTGTCCCCTTAGGTAGGTTTATTCCTAGGCATTTTATTATTTTTGTTGCAATTGTAAGTGGGAGTGTTTCCTTACTTTCTCTTTCAGATTTTTCATCATTAGTGTATAGGAATACAAGAGATTTCTGTGCATTAATTTTGTATCTTGCTACTCTACCAGACTCATTGATTAGCTCTAGTAGCTTCTGGTAGCATCTTTAGGATTCTCTATGTAGTGTATCATGTCATCTGCAAACTGTGACAGTTTTACTTCTTTTCCGATTTGGATTCCTTTTATTTCCTTTTCTTCTCTGATTGCTGTGGTTAGGACTTCCAAAACTATATTGAATATACTGGTGAGAGTGGGCAACCTTGTCTTGATCCTGATCTTAGAGGAAATGTTTTCAGTTTTTCACCATTGAGAATGATGGTGGCTGTGGGCTTCTCATATATGGCCTTTATTATGTTGAAGTAAGTTCCCTCTATGCCCACTTTCTGGAGAGTTTTGCTCATAAATGGGTGTTGAATTTTGTTGAAAGCTTTTTCTGCATCTGCTGAGATTATCATATGATTTTTATCCTTCAGTTTGTTAATATGTTGTATCACATTGATTGATTTGTGTAGTTTGAAGAATCCTTGCATTCCTGGTATAAATCACACTTGATCACACTGTATGATCCTTTTAATGTGCTGTTGGATTCTGTTTGCTAATATTTTGGTGAGGTTTTTTGCATCTATGTTCATCAGTGATATTGGCCTGTAATTTTATTTGTTTTTTTGTGGTGTATTTGTCTGGTTTTGTTATCAGGGTGATGGTGGCCTCATCTAATGAGTTTGGGGATGTTCCTTCCTCTGCAATTTTTTGGAAGAATTTCAGAATTATAGGGGTCAACTCTTCGCTGAATGTTTGCGAATTTGCCTGTGAAGACATCTGGTCCTGCACTTTTGGTTTTTTGGAGTTTTTTAATCATAGATTCAATTTCAGCACTTGTAATTGGTCTGTTCATATTTTCTATTTCTTCCTGGTTTAGTCTTGGGAGATTGTACCTTTCTAAGAATTTGTCCATTTGTCCACAAATGGAGACGGGTTTTGTTGAATGATTTTTGTGTGTATTAATTGATATGATCATATTCTTTTTCTTTTATTTATAGCTTATTGATATGGTGGATTATATGGATGCATTTTCATATGTTGAAGCAGCCTTGATTACCTGAAATAATTTCCATTTTGTGATAGTGTATAATTCTTTTTACATATTGCTGGATTATGTCTGGTAAAATTTTGTTGAGGAGTTTGCATCTATATTCATAAGAGATATTGCTCTGTAGGTTTCTTTTTTCTTTTTCACACACACACACTGTATTTTATTTTTACAATAGATAAATAAACTGACACCAAGCATTGTAAGTGGATGACCACAACAAAAGCAACAATGATTGCAATTACCAAACATGAAACACACTCATACTATGTCATAATATTGACATTCAGTCCAGTAATCTTCCACTGTAACAGCTCCTTTACTTTGCAGTGATTATTGATTTGTATATTTTTTGCCTCTGAGTCCTTGTGGGATTTTTTTTTAATTCAAACACAAAGTCACAAAAATTATAATCGTCCTCATCAGTTCACTCAGTCCCATGTAATTATTTTTTTTCATCTTGATCGTTTGTTAGCACTTTTATGAATTCATCAGCTTTCCATTGAGTTCTGAAAATGCTTATTCATTCAGTTCATCAGTATAGTCAGTTACCAGGAACCTGTACTTGTCAGAGTCTTTTCCATGAATTCCTTGAAGATGAAACTCTTTTATAGGAACATTTTTACAAAAGCATCAGTACACACAGAACTGTCTGTAAGTGATAAAAGACTTAAAAATAACCACAGTTAAAGATTTGATGAAAATTCATAAGAATGCAGTTGACAAGGAAATTTAGTTACTTCTGAGATATACATTTTAAAGTAATAACTAGAATTATGACTTATAACATTATACCAGAACATATAAGATTTTTAGAAATGTCATGTAATGCCTGAAACATTTATGTTAGCATATTTCCATACAAGTAACCCAAAGAAAGTTTAGTATTAGTTGTTTTTTGCTTGTATGTTTGTTGTTTTTTTTATACTGCAGGTTCTTATTAGTCATCAATTTTATACACATCAGTGTATACATGTCAATCCCAATCGCCCAATTCAGCACACCACCAACCCCTCCCCACCACGGTTTTCCCCCCTTGGTGCCCCTATGTTTGTTCTCTACATCTGTGTCTCAATTCTGCCTTGCACACTGGTTCATCTGTACCATTTTTCTACGTTCTACATACATGCATTAATATACAATATTTGTCTTTCTCTTTCTGACTTACTTCACTCTGTATGACAGTCTTTAGATCCATCCACGTCTCACCAAATGACTCAATTTTGTTCCTTTTTATGGCTGAGTAATATTCCATTGTATATATGTACCACAACTTCTTTATCCATTCGTCTGTTGATGGGCATTTAGGTTGCTTCCATGACCTGGCTATTGTAAATAGTGTTACAATGAACATTGGGGTGCATGTGTCTTTTTGAATTATGGTTTCCTCTGGGTATATGCCCAGTAGTAGGATTGCTGTATCATATGGTAATTCTATTTTTAGATTTTTAAGGAACTTCCATACTGTTCTCCATAGTGGCTGTATCAATTTACATTCCCACCAACAGTGCAAGAGGGTTCCCTTTTCTCCACACCCTCTCCAGCATTTGTTGTTTGTACATTTTCTGATGATGTCCATTCTAACTGGTGTGAGGTGATACCTCATTGTAGTTTTGATTTGCATTTCTCTAATAATTAGTGATGTTGAACAGCTTTTTGTGTGCTTCTTGGCTATCTGTATGTCTTCTTTAGAGAAATGTCTATTTAGATATTGCTTTGTAGGTTTCTTTTTTGTTTTCTTCTTCATTTTTTTTTGGCACTTTCTTTGTTTGGTTTTGGTAAAAGTGTGATACTAGCATCATAAAGTAAAAAATATTCCCTCCATCTTTATTTTCTAGAAGATTTTGTGTACAATTGTTGTTAATGTTTATTCTTTTTCAAATGTTTGATAGACTTACACATTGAAATCATTTGGACGTGGAAATTTCATTTTGGGGATGTTTTAATTACAAATTTAATTTCTTTAATGGTTATAGGACTGTTCAGGTTATGTATTTCATCTCAGTTGAGTTTTGATAATTTATGTTTTTTTTAGAAAACTATTCATTTCTTCTAAGTTGTCCAGTTTATGAACTTAAAGTTATTCAAAGTTTTCTCATATTATGTTTTTAATGGCTGCAGGATCTGTAGTGACATCCATATCTCATTCATAATATCTGTGATTTGCATCTTCTCTTTTTAGCTTTGCTGTTTTTATTAGAAGTTTGTTAAATTTAATTATTTTATTTTATAATTTATTTGATTATAAAATTGAATGATTTTTATTGACTGTCTTTAATAATAGTTCCTTTTCTCTACCAGCTTTGCGTTTATTTTATTCTTCTTTTTCTAGTTTCTTGGGGTACAACTTACTGCTCTGAGACCTTTCTTCTTTACTACTGAAAGCATTTAGCACTATAAAATTTCCCCCCGTACTGACTTAACTGTATCCCACAAATTTTAATTTTTGGCTATGAACTGTGAGCACATAGTTTCATACTTGGCTTTCAATCTGAAATTCTAATAGGGCATCTTAAAATTAATATATCCAAAATGTAGTTGTTGATTTCTCTACTACGTCCACTGACTCATTTACCCAGAATAAGCCTCAACTCAAAATATAGCACAATTCTTCCACCCCCTATCTCAAACCCCTAATTTAGCACTATCCTTGATTTAATTCTTTTCTTTACAACCACCCCCATACATTCTTTAATTAAGTCTTGTCCACTGTTCTTCAAAATGTATTAGAAAACAATCCACTTCCCCATTCCACTATCAAAACCATTTGCCAAAACACTACCATCTTTCACATAGACTACTACAATAAAATTCCAACTAATCTCCCTACTGACGTAATTGTGCTCCCACAATCTGTAGCATCCAAAGAGATCTTTTAAGTATGTAAATTGGATTATGTCTCTCATCTGCTTAAAATATGTCCCTTTGCACTTAAAAGTCTATTTGCTTATCAGGTGTTTTACCTTCAGTTCCATAAAAAACAGAGCCTGAGACAAATTCTTACTTGTTAACACTTTACTTAGGAGTGCAATCCCAGGGAAAAGGGAAGTGTTAGGGAAGAAGGAAAAGCAGATATGAGTGTGTGCATTACCAAACTGGCCAAAGTTTTGTAACAAGTGCAGCTGATTACTCCACCAACAACAGTCTTGCTCAGTCTCCTAAAACACCTTTGGAAAGGTGACATGAACTACTGTGTCTCAGAAAAATACATATGGGGGAAGAAGGAAGAAGAATTTATTTTCCATTCTTCAAACTTTGCCCAATGGGGCATCATCCTACCCTACTTCTAGTCTGTATCATCTAAGTTCACTAGAAACCTACAAGAAAAGCCAAAACTTCCACTGGTTCATTCCAGCCAGTGAACAAGCAAAACCATCCTGCTTTACCAGTTAATGTCATGTATGGTGATATTTGACCTGCAGCAGTGGAAGCAGTAGCAACTGCAAGTTGGCTTTATATGGGAACAGTACAAGTCATTGCTAAGTCCCTCCAGTCACAAAGCAAGACAAATTCATGGATATAGGATAATCCTTAAACTAATCCTCTAACATATGGTTTATAAGCTTTTAAATGATCTGATGTCTGCCTTTTTCTTGACCCTCATCTTTACCACTATTCATCTCACACACTATACTTTAGCTACATTGTTCCTCATGGTAGCAAAATTTGTAACTGCTTTGAATACTTTCATTTTATTTTCTCTCTGTGGAGAATATTTGCCAAGTATTTGTAGGGTTAGCACCTTCTTATCTTCTACAACTCAACTCAAATATCACCTCCACAAGACCATCCTAGATTCCATAGTTAAAAATAGCTTACCAGATCCAAAGAGTTAAGATGGCAGAGGAGTAGGAGTATATGGAGTTCAACTCTCTCCATGGATGTAACAGAAATTCATCTATAGGACTTCCCTGGTGGTGCAGGGGTTAAGAATCCACCTGCCAATGCAGGGTACACTAGTTTGAGCCCTGGTCCAAGAAGATTCCACCTGCCATGGAACAACTACCATTTGCCACAGCTACTGAGCCTGCACTGTAGAGCCCATGAGCCACAAGTACTGAACCCATGCACCACAACTACTGAAGCCCGTGTGCCTAGAGCTCATGCTCTGCAACAAGAAAAGCCACCACAATGAGAAGCCTGTGCACCACAACAAACAGTAGCCCCCACTCGCTGCAACCAGATAAAAGCTTGCATGCAGCAAAGAAGACCCAATGCAGCCAAAAATAAATAAATTAATTAATTTAAAACAAAAGGAATACATCTATAGATGTAACAATTCTCACAGAACACTAGCTGAAAACTAGCAGAAGACCTTGGACACTGGCAAGGATTATAAAGATCCCTGAATAACTGGGTAGGATTTAAAAAAGAAGGGAGAAGGAGGAGGAGAGGAAGTGGGACTGGACCTGCACCCCAGGCAGGGGAACTGAAGCAGAGGAGAGATTCCCGAATTTGGTGAAACCCCCTGTCTGATGGAGAAATCAATTGGGACAGAAGGGAAGCATTTGAGGCTGTTAGAAGAGGGGAAAGTGGCTGATCTGTGACAGATGGGACAGAGTGAGAATTATACAGATGGTCCATACCATGGCCCTACATGCCCTGGACTGGGAAGTGTGTTCACAGGTGTGCAAGGGGGCTGGGAACTGGAGCATGGAGGTTGGAGAACAGGCCCAGAGCAAGAACTGCTGTTGGCTGTGGGGAAATGGACTGAGAGTATGGGAAGGGGAAAATCTGCAGCAGGGAATGCCTACAGAGGAAGACTGGACTGCCATGGAACCAGGGCACTACTGCCGAGTCACAGGCAGGGTGTGGAGCCACTATTGTAACCTCTCTCTCTGCACATGCCAGCGCCTGCTGATGGACAATAAAAAAAGCCCCCTCAGGTCTGGCTCTCATGTGCTGGCTGCAGGGAAGTAAAAAAAGTGCTTTCAGGGCTTCCCCAGTGGCACAGTGGTTGAGAGTCTGCCTGCCGATGCAGGGGACGCGGGTTTGTGCCCCGGTCCAGGAAGATCCCACATGCCGCGGATCAGCTGGGCCCATGAGCCATGGCCGCTGAGCCTGTGCTCCACAATGGGAGAGACAACAACAGTGAGAGGCCTGCGTACAGCAAAAAAAAAAAAAAAGTGCTTTTAGGCCTGGCCCTCACATGCCTGCTGCTTGTCGTCAGAACAGGCCCTCACTTGGGCCATATCTCTTGCACCCACGGCCACTGGCATCCCTGCACATTTGGCTTTTCCACAGCTCCCACAACTCAAGCAGTCATACCATGCTTGAGCCTGGCCCTCACAGGGGCAGACCCAAGAACTTCAAGGCAGCCTTGGGACCAGACTCCGGTGGGTGGACCACATGCAGAGGTGGAGATAAGACCAAAGCTGAACCCCAGGGATCGAGTGACTAAGGAAGAAGATCAAAAATCTTTCCATTAGCTGTATAAGCTGCAGATTAAATCCCCATGATCAGTTAGGTAGACCCTGCATCTATAGAATACCTGAGTAGGCAATGGGTGTTCCCACAAATGAAAACAGTCTGGTTCTGGCAGCTGTGGACTTTGGGGGCAAGCACATTCAGGAATTGGGCCAGATCAGAGTCTGAGTGGTTCTAACATGGCCCACAGCAGGACCAGAGATCAACCCAGAGGAAGAAGAGAGCCTCTTGGGTAGGTGGAGGTGGGCTGTGGCTCACGGTGTGTGCAAGGGCACTTACAGTGGAGACCCAGGGAAACATAATTATTACCATTAATTTTATTATGTTTTGATTCATTCTGTTGTTGGTTCTGGCTTTTGTTTTGTTTTGTTTTCTTTTTTTGTTTATTTGTTGTTGTTTTAGTATATATATATATATTTTTTAATTTAGTCTTTTGGGATCGTGTTTTATAACATTTTTTAAATTTTTGTAACATATTTTTATTTTTACTTTGATTTTCTGTTGTTCTCTGTTCTTTTCTCTTTTTTATTTTTCTCTAATATATGTTTTATTGTTTTTATATTTCCATTACTATTTTGCTTTTCTGTTGTCCAGTGTTTTTTTCCCATTTTATTTTGTTATAATTTTTTAAAATCATTTTAATTGGTTTGTTCTGTTTCCTTGCTTTATTCTTCAGTTGGCACACTGCTTGGTTTTGTTTTTAGGTTTTGTGTTTTTGTTAGTTTTGATCCTAATTGTTTTATTTCACTTTGGGGTTCTTCTATTTGTCTGGTTGTTCTCTTGCTTTCTGTTTTATTTGGTTCTGTTTTTGTTTCTTTTGCATGTGTGTTTCCTTGTTTCTGTTTCTGTTCATTTGATCTTGTTTTTACAATTTCTCTGGGGTTTTGTTTGACTTTTTCTTTTCTTTAATATTTTTCTATTTTTTATTTCTATTTCTACATTGCTTTTCTGTTGTTCTGTCTTCTTTCCTCTTTTACTTTTTCTTTTTTTTAATCATTTTTTTTGGTTTGTTTTGTTTCTTTACTTCATTCTTCAGTTGGCATCTACTTTGGTTTCATTCTTTGATTTTGTTTTTTGTCAGTTTTTAATTGTTTGATTACCTTCTTGGGTTCTTTTGTTAGTCTGGTTGTTCTCTTGCTTCTTTTCTATTTGGTTATGTTTTTATTTCTTTTGTGTGTTTGCATGTTTCCTTGTATCTGTTTTTGTTTGCTTGATTTTACTTTTTACTCTGTCAGGGGTTTTGTTAGTCTTTTATTTTTCTTTTTCCTTTAAATCCCCATTATTGCTGGGATGAGTGACTTGTGGGGTCTTGGTTCCTCGACTGGAAGTAGGGCCTGAGGCTCAGGGGTAGGAGCACCAAGTCCAGTATGCTGTACCACTAGAAAATTCCTGGCCCCAGGGAAGATTAATCTCTGAGAGCTCTCATGGGGGCCTCTATCTGAATCCAAGACCCAGCTCCACCCAACTTCCAGCAGCTCCCAGCGCTGGCTGACTCGCACCAAAGAACAAACAAAACAGGAACACAAACACACCCATCAACACACAGAACAACTAAAGTCATACTAAGCTCACAGGTGCCCCAAAACATATCATCTGACCTGGCCCTGTTCATCAAATGTAAAAGACTTAGCTCCACGCACCAGACCTCATACACCAGTCCCTCCCATCAAGAAGACTACGTAAGTGACTGCACCAACCTCACCACCAGGGGCAGAGAACAGAAGCAAGAGGAACTACGACCCTGCAGGCTAGGGAAAGGAGACCTCAAATAATGTAAATTAGACAAAATGACAAGACAGAGAATTATTTTGCAGGCAAAGTAGCAAGGTAAAAACCCACAAGACCAATAAATGAAGAGGAAATAGTCAACCTACCTGAAACAGAACTCAGAGTAATGATAATAAAGATGATACAAAATGTTGGAAATAGAAAACAGAAAATACAAGAAACGTTTAACAAAGATCAAGAAGAACTAAAGAACAAACAAACAGTAATGAACAACACAATAAATGAAATTAAAAATACTCTAGAGGGAATCAATAGCAGAATAACTGAGGCAGAAGAATGGATAAGTGACCTGGAAGATAGAATGGTGGAAATAACTGCCACAGAGCAGAATAATGAAAAAAGAATGAAAAGAATGGAAGAAAGTCTCAGAGACTTCTGGGACAATATTAAGCACACCAACATTTGAATTATAGGCATCCCAGAGCAAGAAGAATAAAAGAAAGGGTCTGAGAAAATATTTGAAGAAATTATGGTCAAAAACCTGCCTAACGTGGGAAATGAAATAGACAATCAAGTCCAGGAAGTGCAGAGAGTCCCTTACAAGATAAATCCAAGGAGAAACAGGCCAAGACACATATTAATCAAACTATCAAAAATTAAATACAAAGAAAAAATATTAAAAGCAGCAAGGGCAAAGCAACAAATAACATACAAGGGAATCCCCTTAAGGTTAACAACTGATCTTTCAGCAGAGATTCTACAAGCCAGAAGGGAGTGCCAGGACATATTTAAAGTGATGAAAGGGAAAAACTTACAACCAACATTACTTTACCCAACAACGATCTCATTTAGATTCAACAGAGAAATCAAAAGCTTTACAGGCAAGCAAAAGTTAAGAGAATACAGCACCATGAAAGCAGCTTTACAACAAGTGCTAAAGGAACTTCTCTAGGCAGGTAATACAAGAGAAGAAAAAGACCTACAAAAACAAACACAAAGCAATTAAGTATATGGTAAAAGGAACATAGATATCAATAATTACCTTAAATGTAAATTGATTAAATACTCCAAACAAAAGATAGAGACTAGATGAATGGATAGAAAAACAAGACCTGTATATATGCTGTCTACAATAGAGCCACTTCAGACCCAGGGACACAAGCAGACTGAAAGTGAGGTGATGGAAAAGATATTCTATGGAAATGGAAATGAAAAGAAAGCTGAAGTAGCAATTCTCATATCACACAAAATAGACTTTAAAATAAAGACTATTACAATTGACAAGGAAGAACACTACATAATGATCAAAGGATCAGATCAAGAAGTAGATATAACAATTGTAAATATATATGCAGCCAAAATAGGAGTACCTCAATACATAAGGCAAATGCTAACAGCCATGAAAAGGGAAGTCAACAGTAACACAAAAATAGTAGGGAACTTTAACACCCTACACTCGCAAATGGACAGATCATCCAAACAGAAAATAAGTAAGGAAACACAAGCTTTAAATGACACATTAGACCAGATGGAATTAATTGATATTTATAGGACATTCCATCCAGAAACAACAGAATAAATTTCTCCTCAAGTGGACACGGAACATTCTCCAGGAGAGATCACATCTTGCATCACAAATCAAACCTCAGTAAATTTAAGAATATTGAAATCATATCAAGCATTTTTTCTGACCACAACATTATAAGACTAGATATCAATTACAGGAAAGAAACTGTAAAAAATAAAAACACATAGAGGCTAAACAATACACTACTAAACTACCAAGATATCACTGAAGAAATCAAAGAGGACATCAAAAAATTCCTAGAAACAAATGACAATGAAAACACGATGACCCAAAACCTATAGGATGCAGCAAAGGCAGTTGTAAGAGAAAAGTTTATGGCAATACAATCCTACCTCAAGAAAAATCTCAAATAAACAATTTAACCTTACACCTAGGGCAACTAGAGAAAGACCAAAAAAAAGCCCAAGGTTAGCAGAAAGAAAGAAATCATAAAGATCAGATCAGAAATAAATGAAAAAGAAATGAAAGAAATGCTAGCAAAGATCAATAAAACTTAAAGCTGGTACTTTGAGAAGACAAACAAAATTGATAAACCATTCGCCAGACTCATCAAGAAAAAAAGGGAGAAGACTTGAATAAACAGAATTAGAAATGAAACAGGAGAAGGAACAACTAACACTGCAGAAATACAAAGGATCATGAGAGATTACTACAAGCAACTATTTGCCAATAAAACCTGGAAAAAATGAACAAATTCTTAGAAAATTGCAACCTTCCAAGACTGAACTAGGAAGAAATAGAAAATAAGAACAGACCAAACACAAGCACTGAAATTGAGACTGTGATTAAAAATCTTCCAAGAAACAAAAGTTCAGGGCCAGATGGCTTCACAGGCAAATTCTTTCAAACATTTAGAGAAGAGCTAACACCTATCCTTCTCAAATTCTTCCAAAATATAGCAGAGGGAGGATCACTCCCAAATGCATTCTACAAGGCCACCATCACCCTGATACTAAAACCAGACAAAGATGTCACAAAAAAGAAAATTACAGGCCAATATCACTGATCAACATAGATGCAAAATTCCTCAATAAAATACTAAAAAAGAGAATCCAACAACACATTAAGAGGATCATACACCATGATCAAGTGGGGTTAATCCCAGGAATGCAAGGATTCTTCAATATATACACAGAAATCAATCAATGTGATACACCATATTAACAAACTGAAAGATTAAAATCATACGATAATCTCAATAGATGCAGGAAAAGCTTTTGAAAAAATTCAACACCATTTATCACAAAAACTCTCCAGAAAGTAGGCACAGAGGGAACTTACCTCAACATACTAAAGGCCATATATGACAAACCCACAGCCAACATCATTCTTAATGGTGAAAAACTGAAACCATTTCCTCTAAGATCAGGAACAAGAGAAGGTTGCCCACTCTCACCACTATTATTAAACACAGTTTTGGAAGTTTTAGCCACAGCAATCAGAGAAGAAAAAGAAATGAACAAATCCAAATCAGAAAAAAGAAGTAAAACTGTCACTGTTTGCAGATGACAGGATACTATGCATAGAGAATCCTAAAGATGCTACCAGAAAACTACTAGAGCTAATCAATGAATCTGGTAAAGCAGCAAGATACAAAATTAATGCACAGAAATCTCTTGCATTCTTATACACTAATGATGAAATATCTGAAAGAGAAATTAAGGAAACACACCCATTTACCATTGCAACAAAAAGAAGAAAATATCTAGGAATAAACCTCCCTAGGGAGACAAAAATCTGTATGCAGAAAACTATAAGACACTGATGAAAGAAATTAAAGACAATACAAACAAATGGAGAGATATACAATGTCCTTGGATTGGAAGTATCAACATTGGGAAAATTACTATACTACCCAAAACAATCTACAGATTCAATGCAATCTCTATGAAATTACCAATGGCATTTTTCACAGAACAAGAACGAGAAATTTTACAATTTGTATGGAAGCACAAAAGACCCCGAATAGCCAAAACAATCTTGAGAAAGAAAAATGGAGCTGGAGGAATCAGGCTCCCTGACCTCAGACTATACTACAAAGCTACAGTAATCAAGACAGTATGGTACTGGCACAAACACAGAAATATAGATCAATGGAACGGGATAGAAAGCCCAGAGATAAACCCACACACATATGGTCACCTTATCTTTGACAAAGGAGGCAAGTGTATACAATGGAGAAAAGACAGCCTCTTCAATAAGTGGTGTGGGAAAACTGTACAGCTACATGTAAAAGAATGAAATTAGAACACTTCCTAACACCATATGCAAAAATAAACTCTAAATGGTTTAAAAACCTAAATTTAAGGCCAGACACTACAAAACTCTTAGAGGAAAGCATAGGCAGAACACTCTATGACATAAAGCGCAGCAATATCCTTTTTGACCCACCTGCTAGAGTAATGAAAATAAAATAAAAAATAAACTAATGGGACCTAATGAAACTTAAAAACTTTTGCACAGCAAAGGAAACCATAAACAAGACAAAAAGACAGCCTACAGAATGGGAGAAAATATTTGTAAATGAAGCAACTGACAAAGGATGAATCTTCAAATTATACAAGCAACTCCCTCAGCTCAATTTCAAAGAAACAAACAAACCAATCTAAAAATGTGCAGAAGACCTAAATAGACATTTCTCCAAAGAAGGCATATAGACTGCCAGCAAACACATGAAAAGATGCTCAACATCATTAATCATTAGAGAAATGCAAATCAAACCACAATGAGGTATCACCTCACACCACTCAGAATGGCCATCATCAAAAAGTCTAGAAACAATAAATGCTGGAGAGGGTGTGGAGAAAAGGGAACCCTATTGCACTGTTGGTAGGAATGAAAATTGATACAGCCACTGTGGAGAGCAATATCTAGGTTCCTTAAAAAACTAAAAATAGATCTACCATATGACCCAGTAATCGCACTACTTGTCATATACCCTGAGAAAACCATAATTCAAAAATAGACGTGTACCACAATATTCAGTGCAGTGCTATTTACAATAGCCAGGACATGGAAGAAATGATGTATCCATCAAGAGATGAACAGGTAAAGAAGATGTGGCATGTATATACAATGGAATATTACTCAGCCATAGAAAAAGGAATAAAACTGAGTTATTTGTAGTGAGGTGGATGGACCTATAGTCTGTCATACAGAGTGAAGTAAGTCAGAAAGAGAAAACAAATACTGTGTGCTAACACATATATATTGAATCTAAAAAATATGGTACTGATGAACCTAGTGACAGAGTAGGAATAAAGTTGCAGACATAGAGAACTGACTTGAGGACACGGCGGGGCAGGAAAGAGGAAGTTTGGATGGAGTGAGAGAGTAGTGTTGACATATATACACTACCAAATGTAAAATGGATGGCTAGTGGAAAGCTGCTGCCTAGCATAGGGTGATCAGTTGGATGCTTTTTGATGACCTAGAGTGGTAGGATAGGGAGGGTGGGAGCAAGCCTCAAGAGTGAGGGGATATGGGTATATACGTATACATATAGGTGATCACTTTGTTGTACAGGAGAAACTAACACAACATTGCAAAGGTATTATACTCCAATAAAGATTAAAAAAATGATAACATGCACCACAATGTTCATTGCAACACTGCTTACAATAGCCAAGACATGGAAGCAACCTAAATGTCTATTAATAGAGGAATGGATAAAGAAGATGTGGCATATATATATTCAATGGAACATTACTCAGTTATAAAAAAGAATACAGTAATGCCATTTGCAGCAACATGGATGGTCCTAGAGTTTATCATACTAATTGAAGTCAGTCAGACAGATAAAGATAGATATCATATGGTATCATTTATATGTGGAATCTATAAAAAAAGGATACAAATGAACCTATATACAAAATAGAAATAGGCCCAGAAACATAAATAGAAAAAAAATCTGTACCAAAGGGGAAAGGGTGGAGGAGGGATAAATTGGGAGTTTGGTATTAACATATACACATTATTAGATATAAAACAGATAACCAACAAGGACCTAATATATAGCACAGAGAACTGAACTGAATATTTTGTAATACTCTATAATCATTTCATTGTATACCCAAAACTAACACATTGTAAGTCAACTATATTAATCTTGTGGTTCTTTATCTTTTCCTATAAGGCTTCCAAGAAGTTAGATTATCCTTTAGGACAATTGTACAAATGTTTTACTTTGCCTTTTGTTTCCTACGTGTTCTATGACCCTGTGGATAATAAGAAGAAATTAAAGAAATATAAATATGGCTGTCAGAGGTGAAGAAAAAAAAAGTGAAAAGGAAGCAATAATAAAAATGGAACCCTTAAAAAAAAAAGAAATGGAACCCTTAATATAAAGAGAGTAAGCAAAATGCAAATAATCGTCAAGTAAAATATTGATAAATTATTGACATAAAAATCTGAGAAAAGCATGGGAGTTTATGAAATATGGGGGAAAACAGAAGCTTGGAATTTTATGGCTAGTTGATATGTAGAGATTATATAATAAAAAGTTTTTATGTCCCCAAAAAGAAATAAATATGATCATATCAATTGATACACACAAAAAATCATTTAACAAAACCCATCCCCATTTATAATAATAATTCTCACCAGACTAGGACTACAAGGGGACACTTCCTCAATTTAATGGAGAGCATCTAGGAAGCATCTACGTCTATCATCATGCTTAATGGTGAAAAATTTAATGCTTTCTGCCTAAACTCAGGAAAAAGACAAAGGTGTCCACTATTACAATTTTTGTTCAAAATAGTACTGGAACTTCTAGCCACTGTGATAAAGCAAGAAAAAGAAATAAAAGATACCCAGATTGAAAAGGAAGGAAAAACTATCTGTATATGGCAATAACATGATCTTGTATATAGAAAATGAAATCTATTAGTACTAATAAAGTGTTTTAGTGTACCACTTTGGAGATGACATAATTGTCTACATAGAAAACCACAAGGAATTTTAAAAAACATCATTTCCATCAGGTTGCAGGATTTAAGTTCAACACTAAAAAGTCAATGATATTCCTTTATGCTAATAATGAACTGGCCCACACTTTTGCTCTGCAAATCTCTTAAAGAGGATGATAAAACAAACTACAGATTAGGACAAAATATTTGCAATCCTTATATCCAACAAAGGGTAAGTATCTAGAATATGTAATACAACTTAACAGTGAAAAACAGTGTATTAGAAAATTGACAAAATGCATGAAGAGACATTTTCCCATAGAGAATATACAGATTGCAGATTAGCACATGAAAGATGTTCAACACCATTAGCCCTTAGGAAAAAGCAAATTGAAACCACAATGAAATATCATCACAAGTCTATCAGAGAAGTTAAAATAAAAATAACGATACCACTAAATGCTAGTGAAGATGAGGAGAAATTGAACTAAACATATATGGCTGGTAGGAATGTCATATGGTCCAGTCGCTCTGATGAAGAATATGGCAGTTTCTTAAAAAAAAAACTAAACATGCAAATAATATATCACTCAGTAATTGTTCTCCAGGACATTTATTCTGGAGAAATGAAGGCTATATACAAAAACTTATACATGAATGTTTATCACCATTTTATTCATAATAGCCCTAGCTGGGAAACAATTGAGATGTCTTTCAGTAGGTGAATGGTTAAAACAAATTATGGTACATCCATATGATGGAAAACAACTCAGCAATGAAAAGGAACAAAATGTCAATGCACACAATTACTTGGATGAATTTCCAGGGAATGATGCTGAGTGAAGAAAAGGCAATCCCACAAGGTCACGTGCTATATAATCCCATTTATATAACTTTCTTGACACGGTAAAACTATAGAAATGGAGAACAGATTTGTGGTTGTCATGGTTAAGGGATAAAAGGGGGGATGCAGGAAGGAAGGAAGTGAGTTTGGTTATATATGGTGAATAATAGAAGCCTCATGGTAAATGGACTATTTTCTGTCTTTGTGTTAATGGCAATACTTTGGTTGATATTGTACTGCAGTTTTGCAAGATGTTGTCATTGGGGGAAGCTAGGTAAGATGCATGCTGGATCTCTCCATATCTTACAACTGCTTGTAACTTAAAATTATCTCAAAATAAATAGTTGAATTAAAAATACTCAAACTTTCTTTAACCCCAGATTTCCCAAATTTATTGAGCTGAAACGTGTTTTTCAGGTATGTTGTCCATACTGTTGGAAAAAGTTACACTTGATATTTACTTCTTCAAAAGTGCATAATAAAAATGCAATTCATCCTAGGAAACTAAGACCATTGCCAACCAAACTATAAAAAGTATAGAAACCTGCACATGCTTAGGTTCATTTTTGACTCATTATATAGGCAACTATAATCTATGAGAAAGAAAGAGGTTATTATTTTGGGAAAAAGCCTGTAGTACTGAAAATGTAAGTTCTAATATCACCAACAGTTGAATATAAATAGATAACTACATTAGAATTAATCCATCAGAGATGTTTTCTTTAACACAATATTTATATATCCTTTTACTTAAACTGTTTGAATATTTTGTTCTGAAGGCATTTTTATTATGATGACATTTGTGCTTAAGATAGTGTGATACTTACAACAGTAAAGGCAATTTGTAAAATTTTCCTGTTGGACTTAAAAATTGTTGCTTGATTGCTGTCTCAAGTAAGGAAATGTGTGGTGATTAATAGAGAGGGAAAGGAGTTTGGTAATAGTCTACCTGTTTCTGAGTCAAGCACTGTTTGAAAACATATTCTACTTGCAAATAAAATTTAAAGAGAAAATCCTTTAAAAAAGTGAGAGACTGCAGTTAATGTAAATTCCTCAAATATCATAATATGAAATATGATAACTAATTGATTATCCCTCCCTGAGTGAGTGCCCTTTCCCTCTTCTATGTCTATTTAAAGCCCTTAATACTTGAGGTCCATTTTAAGTACCATTTCAAAATTTATCTCCCTAAGGAAAAACAAATTTAGCTAACAGTGATAATCTCTCTTAACCACACATAGCCCCTCTATTGTTTTATCAACATGGTAGAGATACTTTAATATATTTTATTTATTACTTAGCAATCTAGTATTATTTTCCATTTCACATATGTATATGTTTTCTTTTGAAAAGAAAAGAGGTTTATAAGAGGTCCTTGAGGGCAGGGATTATGTCCAACACTTTCTCATCTGCATAACTACATGGTAAGTGACTATAACAAAGTCACACAGTTATTAGGTGGCCTAGCAAAGATTTGTACATAGGTGTTTGACACTAAATCTAATGCCTCTTTTCATTATTTCATGTCTTCCTCTGTTGATATGACCTACCAAACTCACCTAATTGGCAAATAGTGGTATAGAACTTGTTAAAGAAATTATGGTAAGCATATATAAGAGGTTTCTAATTTGCTGTTGAAAGGAATAGGGAGACCTATATTTACTAATGGAAAGACTTCCAAGAAATTTGTGTTCAGTTTTAAAAGCCATGTGTAGGACAATATGTATAGCATTCAGCAATTTGTGTAAAATAAAAGAAGGAGCTACATACTAATATGTTTGTATAGGCATAGAATATCTCAAAGAAATACACAAGAAACCAAGAGACTGTGGGTCAGGCTATAGTATAGGGCAGATTTTATTTCCACTGTAAAACTTCGGCACTGCTTGCATTTTTTTTACCCTTATGTATTAAGAAAAAAAATAGGCCTGTGGCATGACAGAGTGATTTTCTCCTAAAGATAAGAATTTCTTAGACTAGGAATGAAATTTGAGCCAGAAATTTTTTTTAAAACTTCAAAAACTACCAAGTTGTGGAAAATACTTCGTCAAGGAAAAACTTTCTGTAATACATTTATCTATCATAATATTTATATACTATTACTTGAAGGATAATTTAAATCTTGGAGTATAAATCACAAAGTACTTTCTAACCAGCAACTCATAAAAAAAAATCAAGTTGAACGTTCAAAGGGGAAGTGATGTCATATGTTTATGTTTATGAATATACCAGGACCCAGTGTCATTTATTAGTTCAATCCCTGTGGAGCTATACATATTTATGAAATCACAAGTAAGAGTTATGAATTGCAGCACTAAGAATTGCAAAATTAAAAATGTGCTGCTGCATATTCACACTCATCATAGTCATCATTTATTTATAATTGCTAAATAAAAGACTGCATCATTTAATTCATGAAATATAAGAGTATAGGAAAAAAGTTACTACAGTATTGTAAAACTGCTTGCAGTTACAAATTGGAGGGCAGAACTCTATGTTTTGAAAATACTCTTAGGTGAGTCCTGAAAAGCTTCTATGATTCCTTGGATGATATAACAGGCTCACAATGTATTCTCTTCTGTCATTCTGCTTTTCATCTTTACTCTTGGAGTAGAAGTTGTTGACTTTTTCTCCACTGACTATACTGATTAATTTGATCACAGTAGATGGTCAAATCAGATAATTCATACTTCAAGGTGTTGATTTGTTCACATTTTGGAGGACTACCTAAATTTATCAACTTAATCAGTTATAATGCAAATAATTACTTTTCCCAAGACCCATCCTTTCTGTATTTGGCAACATCTTTTAGCCCTAATTAATGTACCATTTGTTTTATATTGTTAAAATGCAATGTTTGATTTAAATATTGAATTGTTGAAATAGTGGTAGTATGCCAGCTTGTAAGTGTTCTATCTTGAATGTTTAATGTTACAGTTTCACAACATGTTTACCTCAGTTTACTGCCAAATATACTTCAGAAAGAATTGTTTTAACATAATACTATATACCTGCATATGTGTCCTGGGTCTTTGTGCAGTAAAGGCATCTATATTTTTTGTTGCTTGATCCTAAATTTATTCTGCTTTTTCTCTAGTACTATTTCCCTAGAAAAATGTCTACAGATAATGCAGAGTAAGACTATCTCTTATGAAAAAGCAATTTAGCACCTCACAACTATGAAGCTGATGGTAAATGAATGATAAGTCAATCATAAAACTTCTCCTTAGGGCAGAATATATGAATAGAAAAAAAAAGATAGGAAATGATCAAATGGATATATACTGTTTTAATCCCTTTCTTAATATCAATTTCTTGTCAAGCAGATACCATGAAAAGAATATATGAGAGTATAACAGAGGCCTATATTTCCATTTTACTTAAAAGACTGATCTTTTTGGGTCCAGTGCCTAATATATGACACAGGGTATAGTTAGTGCTTGATAATTTTTTAGTGTGGTAAAATACGCATAATATATAACTTACCTTTTAACCATTTTAGGTGTAACAGTTAAGCAGCATTAAGTACATTCAAACCGTTGTTCAAGAATTACCTGTAGCTGGGAAAACTGGACAGGTACATGTAAAAGTATGAGATTAGATCACTCCCTAACACCATACACAAAAATAAGCTCAAAATAGATTAAAGACCTAAATGTAAGGCCAGAAACTATCAAACTCTTAGAGGAAAACATAGGCAGAACACTCTATGACATAAATCACAGCAAGATCCTTTCTGACCCACCTCCTAGAGTAATGGAAATAAAAACAAAAATAAACAAATGGGACCTAATGAAACTTCAAAGCTTTTGCACAGCAAAGGAAACCATAAACAAGACCAAAAGACAACCCTCAGAATGGGAGAAAATATTTGCAAATGAAGCAACCGACAAAGGATTAATCTCCAAAATTTACAAGCAGCTCATGCAGCTCAATAACAAGAAAACAAACAACCCAATCCAAAAATGGGCAGAAGACCTAAATAGACATTTCTCCAAAGAAGATATACAGACTGCCAACAAACACATGAAAGAATGCTCAACATCATTAATCATTCGAGAAATGCAAATCAAAACTACAATGAGATATCATCTCACACCAGTCAGAATGGCCATCATCAAAAAATCTAGAAACAATAAGTGCTGGAGAGGGTGTGGAGAAAAGGGAACACTCTTGCACTGCTGGTGGGAATGTGAATTGGTTCAGCCACTATGGAGAACAGTATGGAGGTTCCTTAAAAAACTACAAATAGAACTACCATATGACCCAGCAATCCCACTACTGGGTATATACCCTGAGAAAACCAAAATTCAAAAAGAGTCATGTACCAAAATGTTCATTGCAGCTCTATTTACAATAGCCCGGAGATGGAAACAACCTAAGTGCCCGTCATCGGATGAATGGATAAAGAAGATGTGGCACATATATACAATGGAATATTACTCAGCCATAAAAAGAAACGAAATGGAGCTATTTGTAATGAGGTGGATAGACCTAGAGTCTGTCATACAGAGTGAAGTAAGTCAGAAAGAAAAAGACAAATATCATATGCTAACACATATATATGGAATTTAAGAAAAAAAATGTCATGAAGAACCTAGGGGTAAAGCAGGAATAAAGATGCAGACCTCCTAGAGAACGGACTTGAGGTTATGGGGAGGGGGAAGGGTGAGCTGTGACAGGGCGAGAGAGAGTCATGGGCATATACACACTAACAAACGTAGTAAGGTAGATAGCTAGTGGGAAGCAGCCGCATGGCACAGGGATATTGGCTCGGTGCTTTGTGACAGCCTGGAGGGGTGGGATAGGGAGGGTGGGAGGGAGGGAGACGCAACAGGGAAGACATATGAGAACATATGTTTATGTATGACTGATTCACTTTGTTATAAAGCAGAAACTAACACACCATTGTAAAGCAATTATACTCCAATAAAGATGTTAAAAAAAAATAAAAATAATGTGGGATGTTGGAGAGAGGATGAGGAGAGTGGCAAAGCTTGATAGATGTTACCTCAGCCAGGTGATCAAAGTGATAATTCATGTGAATAGTATGTCCCCTTTAAATAATGTGATGAAAAAGGCACTTTACCTCTGTGGTTTTCCTCTTAAAAACCCATAACTCCAGTCTAATCATGAAGAAAACATCAGACAAACCCAATTTGAGGGATATTCTATAAAATACCTGACCAGGACCCCTCAAAACTGTCAAGGTCATCAAAAATCAAGGCAAGTGAGAAACTGTCACAGTCAAGAGGAGCTTAAGGAGACAAGACAACTAAATGTAATGTGATATTCTAGATGGGATCCTGAAACAGGAAAAGACAGTAGGTAAAAACTAAAATAATAGGAATAAACCTTGAACTTCAGTTAATAATAATGTACCAATACAGTTTTGTTAATTATAATAATAAATGTGCTATACCAATGTAAGATGTTAATAATAAGGGAAACTGGGTGTGATGTGTATGGTAACTCTTTTTACTGTCTTCTTGACTTTTTCATAAATTGGAAACTGTTCTAAAGAAAGGTCTATTACACCTACTACTATATGTAAAATAGATATACAACAAGGATTTGCTGCATAGCATATGGAACTATATTCAATATCTTGTAATAACCTATAATGGAAAAGAATCTGAAGTTGTACAGCTGAAACTAACACAATATTGTAAATCAACTATAGTTAAATAAACAAATTAAAAAAAGAAAAATAAAATAAAAATAAAAAAAATAAAAAAAAGAATTACCTGTATTCATTTTGATATCTTTCTCATTATCCCAAACTGAAACAATATACCCTTTAAAAATAACTACCCATTTCCTTCTCCCCCTAGCCCCTGGTAACCATTATTCTACTTTCTATCTCTATGAATTAGTTTCTTCTAGGTCCTTCATATAAGTGGAATCATGCAATATTTGTCCTTTTATGGATGAATTATTTCACTTAGCATAATGTTTTCAATGTTCATTCATGTTGTAGCATGTATCAGAATTTCATTCCTTTTTAAGGCAAAATAATATTTCATTGTATGTATATACCAAATTTTGATTATCCATTCATCCAAACATGAATATTTAGGTTATTTCCATATGTGGCTATTGTAAGTAATGTTGCTATGAATATTAGTATACAAAATTTCCCATATGCCTTATCTCAGCCAATTTGCACTCAACACTGTCTTCATTTCTATCACCAAATGTTACTGTTTCCTCTTTTTGAAATTCAAATAAATGAAAACACACAGTAGGGACTCTACTGTGTTTGGCTTCTTTTACTCAGCATAAAGTTTTTGAGATTTATCCATGTTGTTGGGTGAATCATTAATACATTCCTTGTTATCCCTGAGAAATATTCCATGGTGTATATATACACAGTAAATACTGATCATCCATTCATCTGAAGATGGGAATTTGGATTATTTCCACTTTGGCTATGAGGAATAATGCTGATGATTGGGAATATTGCTGGTATGAACATTAATGTGCAAATATTTGTTTTGAGTCTCTGCTTTCAGTTATTTGGGTATATACCAAGAAGCAGAAATGATGGATTATATGGCAATTCTATGTGTAAGTTTTTGAGGAACCATCAATCGTATTGTTTTCCAAAGCTACTGCATCATTTAACATTCTCACGCACAGGGACAAGGTTTCCAATTTCTCCACTTCCTTGTCAACAGTTATTATTCACTATTATTATTTTTTAAATAATAATCATCCTAATGTGTGTGGAGAGATAGCTCATTGTTGTTCTGATGAGCATTTCCCGAATGACTAATTATGTTGAGCATCTTTTCACATGCTTATTGGCCACTTGTGCATCTTATTTGGAGGAATGTGTATTTGAGTCCATTCCCCAATTTTAAATTAGGTTGTTTTGTCGTTGTTAAGTGGTAGAAGTTTTTTACATACTCTAATAATTTTTTTTTTTTTGGCCGTGCCATGTAGCATGTGGGATCTTAGTTCCCCAATCAGGGATCGAACCTATGCCCCCTGCAGTGGAAGCATGGACTCCGAACCACTGGACTGCCAGCAGATTCCCCAGTTCTTTATCAGATATATGAGTTACACATATTTTCTCCCATTCTTGGGTTGCCTTGTTACTTCCTTGATATTGTCCTTTGCTGTACAAAGATTTAATTTTGATGAAGTCCATTATTTTTTCTTCTGTTGCATTTTTTTTTGGAGTCATAACCAAGAAATCTTGCCAAATCCATTGCCATGATGCATTCTTCCTGTATTATTGTCAAGAGTTTATACTTTTAGCTCTTATGTTTAGGTATCTGATCCATTTTGAGTTAAATTTTATATATGGTGTAGGGTCCAACTCATTCTTTTCATGTGGACATGCAGTTTTCCCAGCACCATTTCTTGAAAAGACTATTCTTTCTCTCACTGAATGATTTTGGCATGTTATCAAAAATCATTCGGCCATATATGTGAGGAGTTATTTCTGGGTTTTCTATCCTATTACATTGGTCTACATGTCTGTCTTTCTTCCAGTCCCACACTGTTTTGATTACTGTAGCTTTGTAGCAAGTTTTGAAATCAGGAAGTGTAAATCCTGCAAATTTGTCCTTCATTATTAAGATTGTTTTAATAGTTTTGTTTCTGATTTCTTTGAGATTCCCTAAGAATTGTTGGATAGATTTTTTTTTCTATTTCTGCAAAAAATATCATTGGGATTTTGATAGTTTTTGCATTGGATTGAGTATGTAGATTGCTTTGGGGAGTATTGATATCTTAACAAAATTAAAGCTTCCAACCCATGAACATAGGATGTCTCTCCATGTATTTATGTCTTTTCAGTTTTCTTCAGCAATGTTTTGTAGTTTTCAGTGTATAAGTATTTTGCCTCCTTGGTTAAGTTTATTTCTATTTTATTATTTTTGGTGTTATTGTAAATAAAATTGTTTTATTAATGTCTTTTTCACACTGTCCACTGTTTTTAATGTGTAGAAATACAACTTATTTTTGTATGTTGATTTTGTACCCAGAAATTTTGCTGAATTCATTATTGGATCCAATAGTATTTTATGGAATCTTTATTGTTTTCTACATATAAGATCATGTCATCTGAAAACAGAAACAATTTTACTTCTTTTCAATTTGGATGTCTTTTATTTCTTTTTGTTGACTAATTCCTCTGGCTAGAAATGCCAACACTATATTGAATAGAAATGGTAAATACAGGTATTTTTGTCTTTTTTCTGATCTTAGAGGAAAAGCTTCCAGTCCTTCACCACTGAGTATGATGTTAGCTGTGGTTTTTCATATATGGACTATAATTATGTTGATGTAGTTTCCTTCCTTTCCTAGTTTGTTCAGAGTTTTCATCATAAAAGAGTATTGAATTTTGTCAAATTCTTTTCTTGCATTCTTTGAGATGACAATGTTTTCTTTTTTTCCCATTTCATTCTCTTAATGTGGTGTATTACATTGATTGATTTCTGTATGTTATAACATCCTAGCAGTCCTGGCAAAAAGTATCACTCGACTGGGAATTCCCTGGCAGTCCAGTGGTTAGGACTCTGCACTTCCACTGCAGGGGGCCCGGGTTTGATCACTGGTCAGGAAACTAAGGTCCTGAAAGCTGTGTGGCATGACCAAAAAAAAATCACTTGGTTATGGTGTATAGTGTTTTTAATATACTGCAGAACTTGATTTACTTGTATTTTGTTGAGAACTTTTACATACATATTATAAGATACATTGGTCTGAAGTTATGTAGTGTCTTTGTCTGGCTTTAGTATCAGGGTAATGCTAGCCTCATAGAATGAGTTAAGAAGTAATTCCTCTCTTCAATTTTTTGGAAGAGTTTGAGAAGACTTTCTATTTACTGTTCTTTAAATTTTTTTGGTGTGTTTTTGATTTTTTTAGAATTCACCAGTGAAGTCATCTAATCCAGGCCTTTTTTGTTTTTGTTATATGGTTTTTGATTACTGATTCAACCTCCATACTAGTTAGAGGCCTGCTCAATTTTTCTATTTCTTTATGATTTTAGTTTTGGTAAATTGTGTGTTTCTAGGATTTTGCCCAATTCATATACATAATCAAATTTGTTTGTGTACAGTTGTTCATAGTACTCTCCTATGATCCTTTTTGTTTGTGAAGATTGGTAGTAATATCCCCACTTTCATTTCTGATTTTAGTGATTTATTACTCATTTTTTATTCTTAGTCAACAAAGCTAGTTTTAACAATTTTGTGGTTCATTTTGAAGGACAAACTTTTGGTTTTCTTGATTTTCCTTATTGTTTTTCTATTCTCTGTTTTATTTATCTCTGCTTTAATCTTTATGGTTTTCTTCCTTCTGCTAGTTGTAGCTTTAGTTTGTTGTTCTCTTTCAGTTCTTAAGTCATAAAATTAGTTTGTCAATTTAAGATTTTTCTTCTTTACTGATGTGCTTCCAGCTATAAATTTCCCTCTTACCATTGCTTTCACTACATTACATAAGTTTTGGTATGTCGTGTTTTCATTTCCATTTTCTAATATCTCCTGTGATTTCTTCTTTGACCCACTGGTTGTTTGAGTTTGATTTGTATTTTACACATATTTGTGAATTTTCCAATTCCTTCCTGTTATTTATGTATAGATATTCCATTGTGATTATAAAAGACAGTTTGTATGTTTCCAGTCTTTTTAAATTTATTGAGATGTGGTTTTTTTGGCTTAATAATTGGTTTATCCTAGAGAATGTTCCATAGGCACTTCATAAAAATGCATATTCTACTGTTGTTGGGTGGAGTGTTCTATAAAGGTCTGTTAGGCACATTTGGTTTATACTGTTGTTCAAGTCCTGTGTTTCCTTACTGATCTTCCGTATGTTTGTTCTATTGATTATTGAAAGCAGGGTGCTGAAGTCTCCTACTATTAGTGTAGAGATATCTATTTCTCTTTCAATTCTTTCAATTGCTTCCTATTATTTTGGAGCTCTGATAATTGGTGCATATATGTTTATAATTGCTATATCTTCTTGAATTAAACTTTTTATCAATATATACAGTCTTTGTCTCATATAACAGTTTTTGACTTAACATTCACTTTTTCTGAAATTAGTATGATCATCCCAGCTATCTTTTACCTACTATTTGCATGAAACAACTTTTTCCCTCTTTTAACTTTCAACTTATGTTATCTGTAGTGAATTTTTTTAGACAGCATATAGTTGGACCAAGTTTTTAAAAAATTTATTCTGTCAACCTATGCCTTTTGATTAGACAATCTAATGCATATACATTTAAAGTAATTACTGAAAGGGAAGTATTTACTTTGGCCATTTTCATATTTGAATTCTGTATGTCTGATAGTTTTTCTGCCCCTTATTTTCTCCTTTACTGTCTTTCCTCATATTTAGTCAGTATTTTGTAGTAACACATTTTGATTCCCTACTCATTCCCTTTTGTGTACAGTAAGTTCCCTACATATAAACGAGTTCTGTTCCAAGAGCACATTCGGAAGTGCAATTTGTTCATAAGTCCAACAAAGTTAGGCTAGGTACCCAACTAACAAAATAGGCTATATAGTACTGTACTGTAATAGGCTTATAATACTTTTCACACAAATAATACATAAAAAACAAACACACAAAATAAAGAAAACCTTTTTAATCTTACAGTACAGTACCTTGAAAAGTACAGTGGTACAATACAACAGTCGGCATACAGGGGCTGGCATCAAGTGAACAGGCAAGAAGAGTTACTGACTGGAGGAGGGAGATGGTAGATCTGAAAGATCATCAGCAATAGAAGATGGAGGGCAAACTGCAATTTCATTCATGCCTGATGTTGATGACACAGGTTCTGGTTCCTTGCTGAATTCAATTCTACCTACCCTCTTGAAAAAATGATCCAGTGATGTCTGGGTAGTAGCTCTTTTTTTGTCATCACAGATGACACAGTAGCATTGGATTGCATTCTGAACAGCTACTGCAACCTTTGTATACCATTCTACAGTCAGGTCATGTACCTCAAAAACTAACAGTGCCTCCTCAAATAAAGAAAATCCCCTTGCCATTTCCTGCCTTGTGAATCGCTTATGCTTGCTTCTGGACATCCTAGGCTTGAACTAAAGATACTGTACTACAGTAGTCTATACAGTACTGTACAGTAAAGTACACAAAAGCACAATGTACGTCAATCATGTGAATTAACTTACGATTTGACATGTAAACACGTTCGCATCTTTGTAAGTTCGCAACTTGAAGGTTCATATGTAGGGGACTTACTGTATATCCTTTATATATTTTCTTTGTGATTACCATAAGGATTATATTTAATATTCTAAAAGTATAACAATCTATTTTCAATTGATACCAATTTAACATCAATCTTGTACTATACGTCTCTGCCCTCCTCCCCAAAGTTATGTTATTGATGTCACAAATTAAACATTACATCCTTATACATTGTGTGCTAATTAACATAGATTTGTAAATATTATGCATTTGTCTTTTAAAAATGTAGGAACTAAAAAGTGATGTTACAAACTCAAATTACATTAATAATAGATTTTATATTTGCCCATGCATATAACTTTACCTGATATCTCTATATCTTCACATGGCTACACAGAAGTTACTGTGTAGCTTCTTTTCATTTCAGACTGAAGAACTCCCTTTAGCATTTCATGCAAAGATTTTCTAGTAGTAATTAAATCTCTCAGATTTCATTTCTATGGGCATGCCTTAATTTTTCCCTCATCTTTGAAACACATTTTACCAAATATACAATTCTCAGTTGAGAGTTTTTTTTTTTTTTTCTCTTGGAAACAGTGCGATGATGCATTTAACATCAATCTTATGTTGCTGATGAGGAATCATTTGTTAATCTTATTGAATATCCTTTGTAGTGACAGGTTGCTTTTCTCCTGCTACTTTCAATATTTTCTGTCTTTTGACACTGTGTTTATAATGTGTCTTTGGGTATTTCCTATTTACTTCATTTGTTGAGCTTCTTGGACTTGAAGATTTATACCTTTCATCAAATTTGGTAAGTTTTTGGCATTATTTCTTCAAATAATCTCTCTGACACTTTCATTCTTTATTTTCATTCTGGGACTCCCATAATACATAGATTGGCCTGCTTATGGTGTCCTGTAAGTCCTGTAAACCCTGTTCACTATTTTTGCTTTCTGTTCCTCAGACTCAATGTCTCTAAATATCCTAGATTCAAGTTCACTGATTCTTTCTTCTGTCTGCTCATATCAGGTGTTAAAACCCTCTAGTGAATTTTTAAGTTTATTTATTTTATATTTTCAGTTCCAAATTTTTTTTATTATTTTTTAAAACAAGTAACTTCTATAATTTTGTAAATATTTTCATTTGGTTCATATATTGTTTTCTTGATTTGCTTTAGTTCTTTGCCCATGTTTTCCTTTAACTCTTTGAACAATTTAAGACAGTTGTTTAAAAGTCTTTGTGTAGTAAGTCTGATGTCTATGTTTCTTCAAAGATTTTTATTTTCTTACACTTTATTTTTTCCTTTGAATAAGCAGTGTTTTCTTGTCTCTGTATGCTTTGTGGGGTTTTTTTTTTGGTTTATATTTGGGCATCTGAAAAAATGACCACTTCACCCCGTCTTTGCAGACTTGCTCTGTGTTGGGTCAATCCTTGTCTGATTAGCTGGGCATACTTTTAGTCTAGGGATTAGTTCAAAAAGATTCAGGTCTTCTCAGGTCTTTTCTGAGCATAGGTCTTATCTGGGTCTGTATATGTTTTTTTTCAATTCCCCTGTATACATGTATGCTTTGGGAAGTCTTAATTTCTTAAAACATCTCACTCCACCTTCTTGGGACCTTAGATGGTCTTTGTGTGTCCACTCATAATTTCTTACCCCACACATATGCTGCTCTTGGTCTCACTACTGTTTTCCTGAACAGTGCCTACTGCTTTGCCTTGCTTCTTATCCAAGCTAGGCAAAACAGGGATCAGTTCTTCAGGCAGTCCACAACAAGCTAGAACACTGCAAATAAGGTCTGCTTTGCCTCCTCTTGTTCAAAGGGTAACTGGGAACTGGAAATTTGGATGTTCTATTGTGTATTTTGACCCACAATTTTTTGTCTCAGGCATCTGTTGTTCTTATCGTTCCTGTGTCCATTGCTTCTCCACTCCTGAATTCCAAACTGCATTGCTTCCTCCCCCCAACAAGATCTGAATTAGGTGAAACAGATACCAGCCCTTCAGGCAGCCCCCAGACAGGTTTGAATGCTACAAACAAGTTCTTCTTTGCTCCTTCTAGTTTGAGGGAGATAATTTGGAATTTGTTGCCATCCCTTGCCATGCAGAAGAAGGGGTGGGGCAAAGTAAGAGCATCAAGAAATTTTCTATCACTTTGTATGTATTTTTTTCTTTATTGGACATTTGCTTGGTTGTTGTAGATCTTTGACTTTTTCCCAGAGCTCTTATGAAGTTATTTTATCTAGTCTATAGTTGTTTTTTTTAATGTTTCCATGTGACAATGAAGGCCCAGAGCTTCCTAGTCTGACATTTTTGCTGATGTCACTGATGCTTTATAATTTTTGCTGAATGGATGAATTTTTAAAATTGTAAAATAATAATATAATTTAAAATAAATATATTTTATTCTGGCTTGATAATTTCTTGGCTCATTGCAAAGAAGGTGTAGAAAAAGAGCTTCCTTTGTGAAAAACTCTAAAATGTTTATCCCTTTAATTCTGTTTGGAATTTCCCCCATTCTCTGAAATCTTTTCTTCTTTTCTGACTTTTATTTTGTATATTACTTTTTGACCAAACCCTCCCAGTACTCCTAACTCTCTGTTTTTCTCTCCACCATCCTTTCATCAGTGTTCAAAAGTAGTCTTGGAAATCCCACTACTGGGCATATACCTTGAGAAAACTGTAATTCAAAAAGAGTCATGTACCAAAATGTTCATTGCAGTTCTATTTACAATAACCCAGAGATGGAAACAACCTAAGTGCCCATCATTGGATGAATGGATAAAGAAGATGTGGCACATATATACAATGGAATATTACTCAGCCATAAAAAGAAATGAAATTGAGCTATTTGTAATGAGGTGGATAGACCTAGAGTCTGTCATACAGAGTGAAGTAAGTCAGAAAGAGAGAGACAAATACCGTATGCTAACACATATCTATGGAATTTAAGAAAAAAATGTCATGAAGAACCTAGGAGTACAACAGGAATAAAGACACAGACCTACTAGAGAATGGACTTGAGCATATGGGGAGGGGGAAGGGTAAGCTGTGACAAAGTGAGAGGCATGGACATGTATACACTACCAAACGTAAGGTAGATAGCTAGTGGGAAGCAGCCGCACAGCACAGGGAGATCAGCTCGGTGCTTTGTGACCGCCTGGAGGGGTGGGATAGGGAAGGTGGGAGGGAGGGAGATGCAAGAGGGAAGAGATATGGGAACATATGTATATGTATAACTTATTCATTTTGTTGTAAAGCACAAGCTAGCACACCATTGTAAAGCAATTATACTCCTATAAAGATGTTAAAAAAATTTTTTAAAAAGTAGGCTTGGAAAGAGGTTGGAAATAGGAGATTGGGAGGATAAGGAGATGGCAAGACACAGAGCAGATATTGGAGAGAAGTCTAAGAAAGCAGAGGAAGAAGGAAGGGCTTGCTAGTAAATGTTATCTTCGTTTCGTAATGAATATAAGTAGACCTGCACAGTTCAGACCCATGTTGTTCAAGGGTCAACTGTATAACATTGGTGATATTGTTGCTTGAACCTCTATGTTCCATTATTTATATTCAGATTAACAAAAGAATATGTGCTTTTATTTCCAGTTTTTAGAAAAATGTATAAGGCTAGAAAATTAAAATAAGAACTCCAGAATATCTCTACTGCTATTGACTTTAGAAAAGAGTTTATACTTTAAGTAAGAGTTAACAATGAAAAACTTCTTATTAATTGATAGAATGGGTAGACTGAAAATCAACAAGGAGGTAGTAGACTTCTACAGTATAATCAACTAATTTGATATAGTTGGCATTTAACAAACTCTCCATGTAACAACAACAGAATACATGTATGCAACATTTACCAAGATAGATCATATTAAGAGCCATAAATCAACTCTAAACAAATTTAAAAGGCTTCAAGTCATGGAAAATATCTTTTCTGACCACAATCAACAGCACACAGCAACATGGATGAATCTCAAGTTATGCTGAGTGGAATAAATCAGACAAAAAATAATAGATACTATGTGATTGCATTTATGTAAAACTCTGGTAAATGCAAACTAATCTACAGTGATAGAAAGCAGACAAGTGGCTACCTGGGGTAGGAGTAGATGAGCAAGTGTAGAAGGGAGGGATTCTACAGGGCCATAAGGTAACTTTTGTGGGTGATGTATATGATCACTACTTTGATTGCAGTGATAGTTCCACAGGAAAATACCGAATAGTATACTTTAAATAGGTACAGTTTATTGTAAGTCATTGCATCTTTTAAAAGCTAGTTTTAAAAAGCAAGTGCTAAACAAAAACTAAATAAAATTAGATCACTTGATCAACAGTACATACCGACTAGATAGAACGTGTGGTAACATTAGCTGGCAAATTACCCTTTTGGATATGAAATTGGAGGTAAACTTGCATGCACATCTGAGTAACAGCTTACCTGGCATATAGGAACCTTTCATCAAATGATAGTTTATTCTTCCAACGTAGAGGTAAGGTCTCAATCAAATGTTTCAGCTATTGTAGAAATCTATTCCAGGTCAGACAGTGGTGAGGTACAAAGAACAGGCACCTAGTTAATTAGGTCCTTGTTCAAATAACAAAGTTTTCTGATTTATATGCTGCTGAGTGAGAAAGTTAGCTTCAGATTACATTAGAGAGCTTTATTTTTGAAAATAAAACATTTACTGTGGTGAGTGCATTTTCTAAAAAATTCTTATGTGATGCATGCACCTGATAGAAAATCTGGAGAATACATAATAATGTAAGGAAGAAAACAAATTCACCTATAATCCCACCTCCCATTGATAGCTTCTGTTAACAATCAAAAATCTATTCTCCAAATGAGATATTTCACTGAATACTTAAGATTAAAATACATTTCTGGTCAAATCGATTCACATCACTTGCACAGACAATGTGGCAGGCAACTATCACACAGGCCAGAGTGGCTGGTAAACAGTTTCACCAAAGCACATATTACAAGGAATAATGACCAAGTGATAATGACAAAGCAAACAGTTTCACAGTATTTTAAATTAGTTTTTCTATGAGGGTTGTACTATAACCTTTATTTTGCATATTCCTTAAGGTCTTTTTTAAACTCATTTAAAACTGACAGTTTAATAGGTTGAACTGGTTACTGGTTTGCTTCTTGGTGAACTTTATAATGTAGCTTACAACAAAAAGTGTATATTATTTTAATTTTTATAATTCAAGAAGGACCTGACTGTGCTACACAATGATCTCAAAAGGAAGAGAAATTGATAGTTAACTAAAAACTAACAAACAGAAAATACTTCCTATAGTTTAATTTCTCAAGACATGAAACTCAAACTCAATGCTATAGTAAAAGCAAATATATTTTTAAATGAAAGGATGGGTAAAGTTAAAGGTGAATTTTTAAAAAGCCATTGTGTAAATATGAATTATCAGATAAAAATGAATTTTTAAAGCAAAAGAGCATTAAACGTAGAGTAATTTAAACTAAACAAAGAAAAGATGAAACAATAAAGAAAAAGTAGTATTTAAACTTTTTGCAAAATTATATATATTTCCATATATAATGGTATATTATATCCCTTTTAATATAATCTACTATAGTACAAACAAATAAAATACAATAATAATCCACGTTTTATATATATGGAACTTACATATGTATATATATTCTATAAATACATTTTCATGTATGTTCCATGTATATTTGGCACATAGTGACAGGAATGAATCTAAAAATTGGGTTTATAATTGGTGGGAATCTATCCATCAACTGAGTTATGTTCTAAATGAAAAATATCTCACTCTTGCTTTCTTTCTCTCCCTCTTTTTCTGTATATATACACACATATACACAAAATGGAGGTCTGAAAATGTAATATAGGAGCCAGATAAAATAGGCTACAGGTGGATCTGAGTGGCACATGGGTAGGCTCTTCTGGACATTGCTTACTCATAGTCTCAATTTCTCTTTATTTCATGTGTCTCCTGGATTCTTAGCTGCTTGTTTTGCCTCAGCTGTCACCAGAGAAACCCAGTTCCTTTTAGGACCTATGCAGATATATTGCCTAAGGGCAGCCAGCCATTGGCCTGGAGTTTTTAGTTCTACTTGCCCTTTCTGGGTTCAGATGAAATGCACACCACAGGGCAGGGGCTCTGTTTCCCTGAATGGCTTCTGAAGGAGCTGGATGATGTAACCTGGGAGTTTAGAAAACTTAATAGGGGTGGACTTTCACTAATGGGAGATAGAAATTTGGAAAATGCATGGCAAATAAATTTCTTTTCCTCATTCTGATGGATTTACAGAATTATAGTTTCCCTGAACATGTTGTCTGAAGATGACTTATGTGGCCAATCAGGTGTAATTGTTAGGAGATCTGCTTTAAAGTCTGTTGCAAAGTAGAGGCCTACATAGGAATTAATCACCTTGTATTGCTTTCCATCCTTCCTGGTCCCACTTTCATTTTCCCCCACTCACAGTGTCCTAATAATAGACCTTCCAAATAAAGTTTTAGCAATTTATCCTTGCTTCAGACTCTGTATTTTAGGGAACATAGACTGAAAAAAATTGTATATACCCATGAATATATATAGTGATAACATTGATAAATAAAATAAAACTGCTGTCCACAGAGGTTGTGAAAATTACAGTTCCCACTGACAATGTATGAGACTGCTTACTTTCCAAAACCCTACCAGGATATAGGATCAAAACTTTAAATTATGTTTCCCCATCTTTTTCAAAAAATGGTATGTTAATGTAGTCTCATTTGCATTTCCCTAATCAGTCATATTCCACATCCTTCCATAGGTTTATATGCCACTTGTATTTCTTTTATTGTGAGGTGTTCACTTCCTTGGCCCATTTTTCAACTGGATTTTTCATATTCATGTATGTTTTAATGTAATAGATATTTGTTCATTGACTGAGATTTTAGTTTCACATATTTTTCTGAGTTTAAATTTTGGTTTTTTGCTTTGTTTATAGTGGTTTTGCCATACAAAACATTTGTTTTAATTTTTATTTTTTCGAAGTAATCATCTTTCTTTTTTGATTTTTAGATTTTTTTCAGCATACATAGAAAAGCATTCCCATTTTGAAAACTTATCTACACATTTACTCTTTGACTAAGCAATCTCAACTCCAGCATCCCAAGATGTTTTTGCAAAAAAACAAAAAAACAAAAAATGACATATGCCAAGACTACTCATCACAACACTATATATTTTTAAGCATATTTATGGGAATATAATTGCTTTACAATGATGTGTTAGTTTGTGCTGTATAACAAAGTGAATCAGCTACATGTATACATATATCACCATAACCCCTCCCTCTTGCCTCTCCCGCTCACCTTCCCTATGCCACCCCTTAGGTGGTCACAAAGCACCAAGCTGATATCCCAGTGCAATTCAGCTGCTTCCCAATAGCTATTTTTTATAGCTATTTATTTTATATTTGGTAATGTATATATGTCAATGTTACTCTCTCACTTTGTCCCAGGATACGCTTCCCCCCTCCATGTTCTTAAGCCCATTCTCTACTTCTGCGTCTTTATTCCTGTCTTGCCCCTAGGTTCATCAGAACCATTTTGGGGTTTTTTTAGATTCCATATATATGTGTTAGCATAAAGTATTTGTTTTCCTCTTTCTGACTTACTTCACTCAGTACGACAAACTCTAGCTCCACACACCTCACTACAAAACACTCAATTTTGTTTCTTTCTATGGCTGGCTAATATTCCACTGTATATATGGCCCACATCTTCTTTATCTATTCATCTGTGGATGGACACTTAGGTTGGTTCCATGTCCTGGCTATTGTAAATAGTGCTGCACTGAACATTGCAGCACATGACTCTATTTGAATTATGGTTTTCTCAGGGTATATGCCCAGTAGTGGGATTGCTGGGTCGTATGGTAGTTCTACTTTTAGTTTGTTAAGGAACCTTCATACTTATCTCCATAGTGGCTGTATCAATGTTCATTCCCACCAAAAGTGCAGGTGGGTTCCCTTTTCTCCACACCCTCTCCAGAATTAATAATTTCTAGATATTTTGATGATGGCCATTCTGACAGGTGTGAGGTGATACCACATTCTAGGTTTGATTTGCATTTCTCTAATGATTAGTGACGTTGAACATCCTTTCATGCATTTGTTGGCAATCTGTATATCATCTTTGCAGAAATGTCTATTTAGGTCTTCTGCCCATTTTTGGATTGGGTTGTTTGTTTTTTGGAATTGTGCTGCATGAACTGCTTGTAAATTTTGGAGATTCATCCTTTGTCAGTTTCTTCATTTGCAAATATTTTTTTCCCATTCTGAGGGTTGTCTTTTGGTCTTATTTATGGTTTCCTTTGCTGTGCAAAAGCTTTGAAGTTTCATTTGGTCCCATTTCTTTACTTTTGTTTTTATTTCCATTTGTCTAGGAGGCGGGTCAAAAAGGATCTTGCTGTTTTTCTATAAAGTTTTATAGTGTCTGGCCTTATAGTTAGGTCTTTAATCCATTTGGTGTTTATTATTGTGAATGGTGTTAGGAAGTGTTCTAATTTCATTCTTTTACATGTAGCTGTCCAGTTTTCCCAGCACCACTTTTTGAAGAGGCTGTCTTTTCTTGGTTGTATATTCTTGCCTCCTTTATCAAAGATAAGGTGACCATATGTGTATGGGTTTGGGTTTATCTCGGGGTTTTGTATCCTGTTCCATCGATCTATATTTCTGTTTCTGTTCCACTACCATACTATCTTGACTACTGTAGCTATGTAGTATAGTCTGAAGTCAGGGAGCCTGATTGCTCCGTTTTTCTTTCTCAAGATTACTTTGGCTATTCAAAGTCTTTTGTGTTTCATATAAATTATAAAATTTCTTGTTCTAGTTCTGTGAAAAATGCGATTGGTATTTTGATAGGTATTGCATTGAATCTGTAGTCTGCTTTGGGTGGTATAGTCATTTTCACAATGTTGACTCTTCCAATCCAAGAACGTGGTATATCTCTCCATCTGTTTGTATCATCTTTAATTTCTTTCATCAGTGTCTTATAATTTTGTGCATACAGGTCTTTTGTGTCCTTAGGTATGTTTATTCCTAGTTATTTTATTCTTTTTGTTGCAATAGTAAGTGGGAGTGTTTCCTTAATTGCTCTTTGAGATTTTTCATCATTAGTGCATAGGAATGCAAGAGATTTCTGTGCATTGATTTTGTATCCTGCAACTTTACCAAATTAATTAATTAGGTCTAGTAGTTTTCTGCTAGCATCTTTAGGTTTCATGTCATCTGCAAACAGTGGCAGTTTTACTTCTTCTTTCCCGATTTGGATTCATTTTATTTCTTTTTCTTCTCTCATTGTGGTGGCTAAAACTTCCAAAGCTATGTTGAATAATAGTGGTGAGAGTGGGCAACCTTGTGTTGTTCCTGATGTTAGAGGAAATGGTTTCAGTTTTTCACCACTGAGAACGATGTTGGCTGTGGATTTTTCATATATGGCCTTCATTATGTTGAGGTAATTTCCCTCTATGCCTACTTTCTGGAGAGTTTTTATGATAAATGGGTGTTGAATTTTGTCCAAAGCTTTTTCTGCATCTATTGAGATTATCATATGATTTTAATCCTTCAGCTTGTTAAGATGGTGTATCACATTGATTGATTTGTGTATATTGAAGCATCCCTGCATTCCTGGGATAAACCCTACTTGATCATGTTGTATGATCCTTTTAATGTGCCTTTGGATTCTATTTGGTAGTACTGTGTTGAGGATTTTTGTATCTATGTTCATCAGTGATATTGGTCTGTAATTTTCCTTTTTTGTGACATCTTTGCCTGGTTTTGGAATCCGGATGATGGTGGCTTCATAGAATGAGTTGGGGTGTGTTCCTCCCTCTGCTATATTTTGGAAGAGTTTGAGAAGGATAGGTGTTATATCTTGTCTAAATGTCTGATAAAATTCACCTTTCAAGCCATGTGTTCCTTGGTTTTTCTTTGTTGGAAGATTTTTAATCACAATTTCAACTTCAGTGCTTGTGATTGGTCTGTTTATATTTTCTATGATTTCCTGATTCCATATCATAAGCTTGTCCTTTTCTAAGAATTTGTCCCTTTCTTCCAGGTTGTCCATTTTATTGGCATATAATTGCTTGTAGTAATCTCTAACGATTCTTTGTATTTCTGCAGTTTATGTTTTTATTTCTCCTTTTTCATTTCTAATACTGTTGATTTTAGTCATCTCCCTTTTTTCTTGATAACTCTGGCTAATGGTTTATTAATTTTGTTTATCTTCTCAAAACACCAACTTTTACTTCTATTGATTTTTGCTCTTGTTACCGTCACTTCTTTTTCATTTATTTCTGATCTGATTTTTATGATTTCTTTCCTTCTGCTAACTTTGGGGTGTTTTGTTCTTTCTCTAATTGCTTCAATGTGTAAGGTTAGGTTGTTTAATTTAGTTTTTTCTTGTTTCTTGAGGCAGGATTGTATTGTTATAAACTTCCCTCTTAGAATTGCTTTTGCTGCATCCCATAGGTTTTGGATCATTGTGTTTCCATTGTCATTTGTTTCTAGGTATTTCTTGATTTCCTCTTTGATTTCTTCAGTGATGTCTTGGTTATTTAGTAGCGTATTGTTTAGCTTCCATGCATTTATATTTTTAACAGTGTTTCTCCTGTAATTGATATCTAGTTTTATAGCATTGTAGTTGGAAAGGATACTTGATGTGATTTCAATTTTCTTAAATTTTCCAAGGCTTGATTTGTGACCTAAGGTGTGATCTATCCTGGAGAATGTTCCATGAGCACTTGAGAAGAAAGTGCATTCTGTTGTTTTTGGATTGAATGTCCTATAAATATCAATTAATTCCATCTTGCTTAATGTGTCATTTAAAGCTTGTGTTTCCTTGTTTATTTTCATTTTGTATGATCTGTGCCTTGGTGTAAGTGGGGTGTTAAAGTCCCCTACAATTATTGTGTTACTGTTGATTTCCCCTTTTATGGCTGTTATCATTTGCCTTATGTATTGAGGTGCTCCTATGTTGGGTGCATAAATATTTACAATTGTTATATCTTCTTCTTGGATTGGTCCCTTGATCATGATCATTGTGTAGTGTCCTTCTTTGTCTCTTGTAATAGTCTTTATTTTAAATCTATTTTGACTGATATGAGAATTGCTACTCCAGCTTTCTTTTGATTTCCATTTGCATGGAATATCTTTTTCCATCCCCTCACTTACAGTGTGTAGTGTCCCTGGGTCTGAAGTGGGTCTCTTGTAGACAGCATATATACGGGTCTTGTTTTTGTGTCCATTCAGTTAGTCTGTGTCTTTTGATTGGAGTATTTAATCCATTTACATTTAAGGTAATTATTGATATGTATGTTCTTATTACCATTGTCTTAATTGTTTTGGGTTTGTTATTGTAGATCTTTTCCTTCTTTTGTGTTTCCTGCCTAGAGAAGTTCCTTTAACATTTGTTGTAGAGCTGGTTTGGTGGTGCCATATTCTCTTAGGTTTTGCTTGTCTGTAAAGATTTTAATTTCTCTGTCAAATCTGAATGAAATCCCTCCTGGGTAGAGTAATCTTGGTTGTAGGTTTTTTCCTTTCATCATTTTAAATATGTCTTCTCACTCCCTTCTGGCCCTCAGAGTTTCTGCTGAAAGATCAGCTATTATCCTTATGGGGATTCCCTTGTGTGTTTTTTGTTGATTTTCCCTTTCTGCTTTTAATATTTTTTCTTTGTATTTAATTTTTGATACTTTGACTAATATGTGTCTTGGTGTGTTTCTCCTTGAATTTATCCTGCATGGGACTCTCTGCACTTCCTGGACTTGATCGACTACTTCCTTTCCCATGTTAGGGATGTTTTCAAATATAATCTCTTCAAATATTTTCTAAGACCCTTTCTTTTTCTCTTTTTCTGCTGTGACCCCTATAATTCAAATGTTGGTGCATTTAATGTCCCAGAGGTCTCTGAGAGTGTCCTCAATTCTTTTCATTCTTGTTTCTTTATTCTGCTCTGTGGTATTTATTTCCACTATTTTATCTTCCAGGTCACTTTTCCATTCTTCTTTCTCAATTATTCTGCTTTTGATTCCTTCTAGAGAATTCTTAGCTTCATTTATTGTGTTGTTCATACCTGTTTGTTTTCTCTTTCATTTTTCTAGATCACTGTTTAACATTTTTTTTTAATTTTCTCCATTCTATTTCCAAGATTTTTGATCATCTTTCCTATCATTACTCTGAATTCTTTTCATGTAGAGTGTCTATTTCCTCTTCATTTGTTTGGTCTGGTGAGTTTTTACATTGCCCCTTCATGTGTTGCATATTTCTCCATCTTATTTTGTTTAATTTACTTTGTTTGAGGTCTCATTTTCACAGCCTGCATGTTCATAATTCCCATTGTTTTTGGTGTCTGCCCCCATTGGGTGAGTTTGGTTCAGTGGCTTGTGTCAGTTTCCTGGTGGAAGGGACTGGTGCCTGTGTTCTGGTTGTTGGGGCTAGATCTTGTATTTCTGGTGGGTAGGGCTGCATCTGGTGGTGTGTTTTGGAGTGTCTATGAACTTAGTATTATTTTAGGCAGCCTCTCTGCTAATTGGTGGGGTTATATTACTGTCTTGCTAGTTGTTTGGCATGGGGCATCCAGCACTGGAGATTGTTGGCTGTTGGGTGGAGCTGGATCTTAGAGTTGAGACGGAGATCTCTGGGAGAGCTCTCGCCAATTGATATTACGTGGGGCCAGGTGGTCTCTTGTGATCCAATGTTCTGAACTCGGCTCTGCCACCTCAGAGGCTCAGGCCTGACAGCAGGTCAGAGCACCAATACGCTGTCAGCCACTTGGCTCAGTAGAAAAGGAAGAAAAAAAGAAAGAAAAAATAATAATAAAAAATAAAATAAAATTTGTAATATTATTAAAATAAAGTAATGAAAAAGTAATAAAAAAAGGAGAGCAAGCAAACAATAAACAAATCCACCAATGATAACAAGCACTAAAATCTATACTAAGATAAATATGAAAGTCAGAAAAAGTCAATCACAGACAGCAAACACCAAGTCTACAGTTGCTCCAAAAGCCTACTGCCTCAACTTTGGGTTGATTTGTTTTCTATTAGTGTATTCTACAGAGGCAGGGTACCTTAAGTTGATTGTGGGGATTTAGTCCGCTGCTCCTGAGGCTATACGAAGATATTTCCCTTTCTCCTCTTTGTTCACGTAGCTCCTGGGGTTTAGGTTTGGTTTTGGCCCCATCTCTACCTGTCAGTTGCCCTTAGGCTTCTGTTCCCACCCAGACAGGATGGGGTTAAATCAGTGACTTCTTAGGGGGCTCTGGTTCACTTATGCTTGGGGGAGGGAGGGTTATGGTAGTTATAATAGGAATGTGGGGTGAGACTGCAGTGGCAGAGGCCAACATGGTGTTGTAACAGCCTGAAGCTCGCCATGTGTTCTCCCTGGGTAGTGGTCCCTGAATCACAGGAATCTGGCAGTGGTGGGCTGCACAGGCTCCTGGGGGTGGGGGGGATGTGGATAGTGACGTGTGCTTGTGCACAGGATTTTGGTGGCTACAGCAGCAGCATTAGCATTTTATGCCCGTCTCTGGTGTCCAAGCTGATAGTCGCAGCTCATGCCCATCTCTGGAGCTCGTTTAGGCAGTGCTCTGCATTCTGTGGGCAGACAGGGAAGGGATCCCCTCTCCTCACACACTGCAAAACAGTGGTCTCTTGCCTCTTAGGCAGGTCCAGAATTTTTCCCAGCCTCCCTCCCAGCTAGCTGTGGTGCACTAGCCCCCTTCAGGCTGTGTTCATGCAGCCAACCCCAGTCCTCTCCCTGAGGTCTGACTTCCAAAGCCAGAGCCTCAGCTCCCAGTCCCCACCTGACCTTGCGGGTGAGCAGACTTGCCTTTCAGGCTGGTGAGTGCTGGTTGGCTCCAATCCTCTGTGCGGGAGTCTCTCCGCTTTGCCTTCTGCTCCCCTGTTTCTGTACTCTCCTCCATGGCTCTGAAGTCTCCCCCAACCCATCCTCCACCTCTGCCAGCAAAGGGACTTCCTAGTATCTGGAAAATTTTCCTCCTTCACAGCTCCTTCCCAGACGTTCAGGTCCCATCACTATTCTTTTGTCTCTGTTTTTTTTCATTTTTCTTTTGCCCTACCCAGGTACGTGGGGATTTTTTTGCCTTTTGTGAAGTCTAAGGTTTTCTGCCAGTGATCAGTCAGTGTTCTATAGGAGTTGTTCCACATGTAGATGTATTTTTTTTTGTATTTGTGGGGAGGAAAGTGATCTCCACCTCTTACTCCTCCACCATCTTGAATGTCCCCAGCACAACACTATTTTTAATAACAAAAAATTAAAAAAAAATCAAATGTTTATCTATTTGGGTTTGGTTGAATAAAGTAGCTTATCCACATAATTGATTATTATGGCACTGCAAAAATGAATGAGAATTGTCTCTATATACTGCTATGCAATTCTAATCATCCTCTTGTATGAAACCACAAAAGACTCTGAATAGCCAAAGTAATTTTGAGAAAATAAAAATCCTGAAGACACCACACACCCTGATTTCAAACTATATTACAAAGCTATAATACTCAAAACATTATGGTACTGGCATAAAAAACAGATACATTTATCAATGAAAGAGAATAGAGAGTCCAGAAATAAACTGATATGTGTATGGTCAATTAATTTATGACATAGGAATCAAGAATATACAATGGGGAAAGAACAGTCTCTTCAATAAACCATGTTGGGAAAACTGGACAGACACATATAAAAGAATAAAACTGAATCACCATCTTACACCATACACAAAATATAACTAAAAATGGATTAAAAACTTAAATGTAAGATGTGAAACCATAAAACTCTTAGAAGAAAACATAGGCAGTAAGCTCCTTGACATTGATCTTGCTGATGATATTTTTGGATCTGACACCAAAAGCAAAGGCAACAGAAGAAAAATAAACAAGTGGGACTACATCAAACTAAATTGCCTGTGCAAAGCAAAGGAAAATGTGAAAAAAATAAAAATGCAACCTACTGCAAGGGAGGAAATATTTGCAAATCATGTATCTGATAATGGCTTTGTATCCAAAATACATAAAGAACTCATACAACTCAACAGCCAAAAAAATTCTGATTAAAAAATGGGCAGAAGGTCTGAATAGCCATTTTTCCAAAGAAGACATACAGATGGCCAACAGGTACATGAAAACAAGTTCAACATTTTTACTCCTCAGGAAAATGCAAACCAAAATCACAATGAGATATCACTTCACACCAGTTAGAATGGCTCTTATCGAAAAGACAAGTAATAACAAGTGTTGTCAAGGATATGGAGAAAAGGAAACACTTCTGCACTGTTGTTAGGAATATAAATTGGTCCAGCCACTATGGAAAGTAGTATGGAGGTTCACATTAACTCAAAAAGATATAGGTACTCCCATTTTCATTGCAGCAGCATTATTTACAATAGCCAAGAAATGGAAATGACCTAAGTGTCCATCCATGGATGAATGAATAAAAAAGTTTATAACACACACACACACACAAAACGGAATATTATTCAGACATAAAAACAAGAACAAAATCTCACCATTTGTGACAACATGGATGGAACTTGAGGGTATGATGTTTAGTGAAATAAGTCAGACAGAAACAAATAATGTATAATCTCACTAATATGTGTTTTATTTTAAACACAAAAACAAGTTCATAGATACAGAGAAAAGATCGCTGGTTACCAGAAGTGGGGGTGGGGGCGGGGAAAATGTGTTAAGGAGGTCAAAATGTACAAACTTCTAGTTATAAAATAGATAACTCTTAGGAATGTAATGTACAGCATGGTGACTACAGATAATAATACTCTCTTGCATATTTGAAAATTTCCAGAAGAGTGAATCTTAAATGTCTTCATCACAAGAAAAAAAAAAAACTTGTAACTATATATGGTGATGGATGTTAACTAGATTTATTGTGGTGATGATTTCACAATATATGCAAATATCAAAGCATTGTTTTATACCTGAAACTAATATAATGTTATATGTCAATTATACCTCATTTAAAAGAATGAATGAGAGTTGTCTCTATATATTGCTATGCAGTGATTTCTAGGAAATATTATTAAGTGAAAACAGCAAGGTAGAGAAAATTGTGTATGATATGCTACTATATTTCAAGTAAAAGGAAGGTATGGATTCATATACATATATTAAAAAGCAATATTTTTTAATGTAAGGCTAAACAAAAAAATGAATATATGTATTAGACAGAGGAGGGGGGAGTGATATGATAGGGTAGAGGAGACAAGGATGGATGCTAGAATTCTCTGAATTTACCCAGTGTTGTAAATTTGATATGGGGACACTGGAATATATTTTGCATAACTAAAAAGCAAAATGTAATCAAAATTTTAGAAAAACACAGAGTCTAAATAAAGCTTGGTATTTCTTTAATTGAAATAAAAATGAACTGGACTGTGTAGAGTTGGTGATTTAAGTACACTGAAAGGAAATATCCTGAGTAATTTTGTAATATATCATTTGAACTGTATAACTGTAGGATATATATTGACAAAAAAATAACTAAAAATAAATCTTAATTTTTAAAGCAATCATATTACAAGTAATAATGTTGACACTGTCATTCTGAAAGTATTAGATAACATTTGAAGTTTAAAACAAATAAGTAATTATTTAGGGTTAGTGTTTTCAGCTTGAGGGAAAAAAGATTCATAAAAATAGTTGAAGAAGTTCAGTTAAAAAAAGAAAATTGTGATCCTAAATTTGATTTACAGTTATCAGTATATCTATATGTTTGTAATAACATATTTTGTCTTCAATGATGCACATTTCTTAACTCTCTTCACTGAGGCAAAAGCAGCAACATTAACCACCTCAGCATCAATAATCTCATAGACTGTGGTCTCTAAATACCATTTTTCACTTAAAGGAAGCATTGTCCTTGGAAAATGGCTAATCTGAGGTCTGCTGTAGGAAATGTATGAGTTTAAAATATTTTCTCATAATAGGTAAGCAAGGAAACTATTAACCACTATTGGTGTGATGTCAACATGATTTAGGAGCCCTCTCCAGCTTGAAAGAGGCTCTAACTGGATAAATATGGTATATTTTGAGCATTAAAAAGAAAAATGACTGCAATGATTGAAGCACATCAAATGTGTTAAAATGTATGAGTCCATGATAGTGTAACAATCTCATTGATCACCTTTGGAGGATGCTAGGGAACCAATCTTATTCTGACTCCTGACAAAGGTGGAAAAATCAAGTATTTATTCCACATCTACAATACAAGCAGTACCATCAACTCTAGTTGATGAGGGAAACTTTTCATCATAAAAGTTTTATAGCTAATAAATGAAGAAATAATAGAATTAGAATATCACCATTTTTAACCTGTAATGAAATAATAAATCTAAACAATTATGATAATGGCTTTTAATAACAGTGGGTGAAGCTCATGAGGGACTTCATATTGGGTGGATCAAACCAACACTTCAACCCATAAATCAGTCTTAACTTCCCAAGGCATTCTTTTCATCCTGATGAAGTCTGCACCATCTATAACCTCTTCCTGACAGAAATTTGAACCTGAATCTGATTAAGAACTAACCACCCATTTACAAGAAATATAAAGGACAGAAGCGGGACTTCCGGGAAGATGGCGGAAGAGTAAGACGCGAAGATCACCTTCCTCCCCACAGATACACCAGAAATACATCTACGCGTGGAACAACTCCTACGGAGCACCTACTGAACGCTGGCAGAAGACCTCAGACCTCCCAAAAGGCAAGGAACCCCCCACGTACCTGGTTAGGGCAAAAGAAAAAACTAAACAGAGACAAAAGGATAGGGACGGGTCCTGCACGAGCAGGAGAGAGCTGTGAAGGAGGAAAAGTGTCCACACACTAGGAAGCCCCTTCGCGGGTAGAGACTTCGGGAGGCGGAGTGGGGGAGCTTGGGAGCCGCGGAGGAGAGCACAGCAACAGGGGTGCGGAGGGCAAAGCGGACAGATTCCAGCGCAGAGGATCGGGCCGACCGGAACTCACCAGCCGAGAGGCTTCTCTGCTCACCCGCCGGGGCGGGCGGGGCTGGGAGCTGAGGCTCCGGCTTTTGTCGGAGCGCCGGGAGAGGACTGAGGTTGACTGCGTGAACACAGCCTGCAGGGCGTTAGTGCACCGCGGCTAGCCGGGAGAGAGTCCGGGGAAAAATCTGGACCTGCCGAAGAGGCAAGAGACTTTTACGTCCCTCTTTGTTTCCTGGTGCACGAGGAGAGGGGATTAAGAACGCTGCTTGAGAGAGCTCCAGGGACGGGCGCGAGCCGCGGCTAAAAGAGCAGAGCCCAGAGACAGACATGAGACGCTAAGGCCGCTGCTGCCGCCACCAGGAGGCCTGTGTGCGAACACAGGTCACTAGCCACACGCCCTTCCGGGGAGCCTGTGCAGCCCGCCACTGCCAGGGTCCCGGGATCCAGGGACAACTCCCCCGGGAGAACGCACGGCGCGCCTCAGGCTGCAACGTCACGCCGGCCTCTGCCGCTGCAGGCCCGCCCCACACTCCGTGACCCTCCCTACCCCCCGGCCTGAGTGAGCCAGAGCCTCCGAATCAGCGGCTCCTTTAACCCCGTCCTGTCTGAGCAAAGAACAGACGCCCTCCGGCGACCTACACGCACAGGCGGGGCCAAATCCAAAGCTGAGCCCCTGGGAGCTGTGAGAACAAAGAAGAGAAAGGGAAATCTCTCCCAGCAGCCTCAGAAGCAGCGGATTAAAGCACCACAATCAACTTGATATACCCTGCATCTGTGGAATACCTGAATAGTCAACGAATCATCCCAAATTAAGGAGCCCTGTGGATGAAAGGCTCTTGGTGCTGCAGCCAGGAGTCAGTGCTGTGCCTCTGAGGTGGGAGAGCCAACTTCAGGACACTGGTCCGCAAGAGGCCTCCCAGCTGCACATAATATCAAACAGCAAAAATCTCCGAGAGATCTCCATCTCAACGCCAGCACCCAGCTTCACTCAACGACCAGCAAGCTACAGTGCTGGACATCCTATGCCAAACAACTAGCAAGACAGGAACACAACCCCACCCATTAGCAGAGAGGCTGCCCAAAATCATAATAAGTCTACAGACACCCCAAAACACACCACCAGACGTGGACCTGCCCACCAGAAAGACAAGATCCAGCCTCATCCACCAGAACACAGGCACTAGTACCCTCCACCAGGAAGCCGACACAACCCACTGAACCAACCTTAGCCACTGGGGACAGACACAAAAAACAACAGGAACTACGAACCTTCAGCCTGCAAAAAAGGAGACCACAAACACAGTAAGATAAACAAAATGAAAAGACAGAAAAACACACAGCAGATGAAGGAGCAAGATAAAAACCCACCAGACCTAACAAATGAAGAGGAAATAGGCAGTCTACCAGAAAAAGAATTCAGAATAATGATAGTAAGGTTGATCCGAAATCTTGGAGATAGAATGGACAATAGAATGGACAAAATGCAAGAATCAGTTAACAAGGACCTAGAAGAACTAAAGATGAAACAAGCAACAATGAACAACACAATAAATGAAATTAAAAGTACTCTAGATGGG